>NC_142012.1:67180476-67408972 GCF_049901735.1 Notechis scutatus | reverse complement strand
TCTCAAATAGCATGGTCAGAAGTGGGAATTTGCAATAATATGTTCTTTTTATCTCTAAAATGAAACATTCTTGTGTTAAAGATTATTTAGAGCCTACAACAGTTTAATCGTCAAGTAAACTTTGCCACCACTATCTTGGAGTAGTTGAAAGTAAGTAGGTCATAGAATTGGAAGTCACTGATTCTAACACCTGGTCATATACCATTCCATATCTTTCATAAACATTGTAAGGAATTGATTATAAGGGCAAGAACTGAATTACCTTCAATGCCTCAAACAAATGGCATGGATACTGTGGATGCGCAGTAAACAGTATAACTGCATGATTGCATAGTGGTCAAATGCTCTATAAATTCACCCTGTTTATAAATAAGTGACATAAATTTACAATTGCAGAAAATTCATCAGACATTTACTAATGCTAGAACACTATTTATTAATAAGTTCAGTAACTTGTTCAAATTATCTTTAATGGGACTATTAATGTGTATTTAGTAAGCAGTGTTCATTTATGGTTACTTATGATATGACCATAATGAAGACTGCACATCACTGTCGCAAGTCATGATGGTCGTAGAGTTGATCCAATTTAATGGCCTTTTTGTGGTGAATCAAGTGAATCCCTGTGGTCTTAAGTGAATCCCAGTTGTGAAATGAATGCCACTATCATTAAGCAAACCTTCGGTTTTCTATGGCCCTTGTTTTTCTAAAAACCAGAAATAAATGCCAGTTTTTTTGGGGGAAAACCCGTTATAAATTGTAGCTGCTGGACACTGGAAATGGCCAAAGTTGCAGCCTGTTTGCTGATGCCCAAATTGAAGCTGTGTGACTGGTGTGGTGACTGACTGTTGAAATTTTGAATCCAGGTTGTAAGTATCTGAGGGTAAGATTGTCAGAACCAGTTGCAAGATGAGGACTACCTGTATAAATACGGACAAGATTATTCAATGGAATTTTACATATGCCTGAGCAATATTTGAAGAAGCGTACAAGTTTGACTGAAAAAAGCATGATTATTTGATGGTGAGATGAAGTGTTCATGACATAGATTCAACAAGATCCTAAAAATCTGTCTTTACTGGTTGTCCTGCAGACCAAATGGAAAATTACTCACTGGAGATCACTGCAGGATTGATGGTAGACTCCACCTTCCCACACTTGCTCTCTGCTCTGCACCCATCCATCTTTTTGTTATCATATTGATCTATTCTCCTGTTCTTGTTCATTTCATTTATTTATTGTTCTAAAAGGTAAAGGTTTCCCCTTTCCAGTTGTGTCTGGCTCAGAGGTGGGCCCATCTCCATTTCTTAGCTAAAGTAGCTAGCATTGTTCGAAGATATTTCCATGGTAATGTGGCCAGTATGAGTATATGCTGAGGTGTGTGGAATGCTGTTACCTTCCCAGCATAATTAGAATAGAATATAATTCTTTATTGGCCAAAGGTGATTGGATACAGAAGAAATTTGTCTTGATGCAAATGCTCTCAGTGTACATAAAAGAAAAGATACATTCGTCAAGAGTCAAGAATCATAAGGTACAGCACTTAATAATAGTCAGAGGGTACAATAAGCAATCAAATCATACTAGGAAACAGTCAATATAAATTGTAAGGATACAAGCGACAAAGTTACAATCATACAGTCACAAGTGGGAGGGGATGGGTGATAAGGAGTGATGAGAAGATTAACAGTAATGGCAATGCAGACTTTGTAAATAGTTGGATTTATCTACTACTTATCTACTATTCACATTTTCATGCTTTTGAACTGGTAGGTGGGCAGTAGCTGGGGCAAGTAACAGGAGCTTATCCTGTCGTGCAGTGCTGGGGTCTCAAACCTGGGCTATCAGTTCTCCAGCTGGCAAGCTCAGCGTGTTTAACTGCTGAGCCATCAAGCCCACTTCTATTATTTTGCTTCTGTTCTATTTACACTTTTTTCATTTCTTCCTTTTTATTGTTGTAAGCTGCCTAAAATAGCCCCATGGTGAGATGGATGGCAAATAAATTTAACAAACAAACAAACAAACAATTCCTCTTATAGTAGAACTGTTTATAACTTCAAGATTAAAGTGAAAACAAATGCTTTGGGGGTTAGTTGAGAATTACAGGTAATATGTCTGTAATCCCTTAAACCGAATGTCTCTTTCTCCAGGATCGTGTGCTGTTGTGGAAGAAAAATGTAATTGCTTTAAGGAATTCTAGGAAAATGAACATATGCTTCCTGAAGTGTCTTTCAGTTTGAACTGTTGCCAGGTTCAACATTTTAGCACTCTCAGATGAATCTTAAAAGGAGGATGAAAAAGTTCTATTGTTTGAAGTCTAAGTATAATATTCAGAAGATGATTAAGGATTATATTAGGTAAGATGATGATGATGAATCATGGACAGAGCCAAGACCTTCAATTTTTTTTTCTTGGATTTTGAGGGGATTTGGGGATTCACTTTCTTTTATACAATTTTAAGTCTATTTTAAGGCTTATATTTTAGCTGTGCATGCTTCAAACTTTATACAGAAGAAATGCTCCAGACCTTGCACAAGCATGACATTTCTATTATATATATTAAAAGACAAAAGCTTTGTACCTAAAGTGACCTTCTCCCAACTTGCCCTCAAAATATGATTACTGTTATTTATACAAAGGAAAAACTAAAGTGAAAATAATTGAAGCGATTCCTTCATCAGTTCAATGCTCATAGAAACAAAAAGTGCCTAATATCTCAATCACTGCAAGGTGAGCTGAATGAACCAGGGTTTTTCCTTCTGCAGTCAGATGCAGTTGCCATGGCAAAAGAAGGCTATTAAAGCTATAATGTCATTTTTCTGAAAACAGCTGCTTTGCTATATACGTACATTTGAGCTTTATACATATATTTTTTTATTTTATTTATTGTTAAATTTATTTGTCACCTATCTCATAGGTGATGGTGACTTTGAACAGCCTACAATGTGATAAAATATGCAAATGTCAAAATATTTATAAATATAAAAACAGATTAAAATTACAAAAAATTCAAACAAACTGAAAAGCCTGGATTTGGAGCAGAGAGCTGGTGGTACTTTGTCTATTACTATACCAACCACATCCAGTCAATATCTTATCCTTCAGAACTCTACACCGGGGCCCCCCAAACTTGGCAACTTTAAGACTTGTGGACTTCAACTCTCAGAATTCTCATTCTGGGAGTTGAAGTCCACAAGTCTTAAAGATGTCACATTTGGAGACTGCTACTCCAAACCAAGTTTTAAGGCTTTTCCTGAAGGCTAAAAAATATTGAATGCATCTTGTCTCCTATGGCAATAAGTTTGAAAGGACAGGGGCCATGACAGCAAAGGCTCTGGGTTCCCACCAACCAAAATTCTTTGGCTGATGGGATCTGTAGTAGATCTCTTCTGCTATCACGAGTGGGCAGGCCAATCCCATTGGGAAAAGATAGGTATCCTCAATGACCACGGTGTCAAACATGTGGCATCACATTGCTATACGTGATGTATCCGTACTTTTTCTCTTCATGGAGCTAGGGTGGGCATGGCCTGTGCATGACGTATCTGGACCGTGAGCCACCAGTTTGACACCCCTGATATAGAGGGATTTAAGAACCAACACCTTGATTTGTACTTTGAAGCAGATAGGTGTTGTGTAACAATAGTGTTACATGTGCCACTCTAGAGGCCTCGAAAACTTCCATACTGGTGTATTCTGGACCAATTGTAGCTTCCATTGCTGTACATGGGGAATCTACTATTGCCTGTATACAGCAATAATCTAAGCCGCATATGACCAGGGCATGAATGAGAGCAGGGCCTTACAATCCAAGATTGGAATTGTAAGGATTAGAGCACGGTGGGTGCAAGGGTGCTCCTAGCCATGACTACTACCTGTTCTGTCTTGGGTAATGTAACCCCATCCAGAACTAAATATACTCAGCCTCCAGAGGTTCCAAATACCTGCAGCCATTCCGTCTCACCATGATTCAGCTGTTCTGTCCCATCCAGAGTCCCAAAGTCTCCAGGCACTGTTAAAAGGGCAACCACAGCATCACTTGGATCAACAGAGATGGATATGTGAAGCTGAATATCATCAGGATATTGATGATAACTCTTCCCATGGTGTGGGCGAACTTGTTATGACTCAGGTGGTAAAGGCAAGACAGGCCTTTAGAGCAGGCTGTCAAAGCTAGCGGTCCACAGACTGGATGCATCATGTGCAGACCAGGCCCATCCCAGCTCCACAAAGGCAAAAATCATTGCGATACATCATGTGATGCAATCAAGTTTTACACCCATGCTTTAGAGAGTCAAAACACACAAGTCAAAGCAAGGGGCGTGTAACTCAAAACAAACAATTGTTCCTGGCAAAGACTTAAAGTGTGAAGTCCCCATGGGCTCTGACAGCATTGTCCTCAGCCGTTGGCCTCTCCAAATATGCCAAGGGAAATGTGCCTTCCCTGTTGGATAATCCAAGTTCGAACTCTTCCTCCTCCTCTAAACCAGGTTCCGATGGGGCCTCACCCAGCAATTTCATTGTAGATGTTAAAAAGGAGCATAGAGAGTACCAAGCATTGCAGAAGCACACAGAGGTGTAGCCACAGCACCTTTCACACTGTATCAAGACTGATTGGGACCAGCTGAGGGAAAGGAACTAAATTAGTGCAGTGCTGTACCACCCAATCCCAAATCCCACAGCTGGTCCAAAAGGATACCACAGTAAGATTTGGCAGTGCAAATTTATCTCTGAGAGGCTTCTGGCAAAAAAAAAGCAAAAAACAAAAAGCCACCCCAAAACAAAACCCATTTGGCAGGCAGACTCAGCAGGCAGTCGTGATCTTTAGTTGGGCTTTTTTCTGTCAGCCCAAGGGTGGAGGAAGGGGGGGGGAAGGTATGTAGGAAATCACCCTGTCTCTGCAACATCGGTCATGTGACCACCTTGCAGAGTTGGCCACGCCCACCCAGTCACATGACCACCAAGCCATACCCACTAAACAAGCCATGCCCACAGAACCAGTAGTACAATTTTTGAATCCCACCACTGCTACGTTCCCTGGAAAAGAAAGGTGAGAAACTGAACAAAATTTATCTAGTAAGGTATGGTCTACTGATGGCTTCTTACAAAGATATGTTTGTTTCTTTCTTAATACTACTTCCCACTATTGTTCTTAAAGAGAAATTGTATGCATGAATGTACCTCAAGAAGTCAATAAATGCTGTTTTCCTAAAAAAAAAACCTGTAGTAACAAAAGATTCTGAATAAGTATAATTTTGTCCATATTGTACCCATAAATGCACATTACTTACTAAATACACATTAATAGTTCCTACTCAAGAGATTATGAACAAATTACTGAGATTAATTAATAACAGTATTCTAACTAAAATAAGGAATCTATTTGTCTTCTGTTGAGCAACCAAAGTTGTTTGGGTCTAGGTTTTGTATTCTGAGCAGCTGAGGCTTGGTCATTTAGTTACTAATATTTACATTTGATTTATATAAGATAGTCAACATTGCTATAAGACAATGTGATAGCAGAACTTAATAATTCTTTTTTGGTCTGTCAGATATGATACCGAGGATGTCTTTGTGGTCAGTTTTGCACTGAAATGATGATGTTTAAATCTAGTTTTGACCATGAGTGCATGAGTTCATTACTTTTCTTTTACTTTTGCATATATTCATTCCCAAGTCATTTTGTTGCATTGCTTTGTGATTTAAAAAAAGTTCATATTTTGAATTGAATTGAAAATTTTAAAATAAATGCACGAGGTATTTGTATTTCTCTTAAATATGCCATTAGTGATCATCTTTCTCAAAAATATTTTTGTACATTTTGAATAAGCATTTGGGCAAAACCTCATTATCACACCAGGAGGAAGGTGAGAGTTTGCACGAAAAAAGAAACAGTGAAATTGTGAACAAGAGTGGAGGAAGGGTGGCATAGAATTTTGTTCACTGTCTGATAGCATGCTTGGTGCTTTTTAAAAAAAAGTAAACTGCTTTTTTATTGTTCACAGATCTTTTTAATCCTATTTTTTAAAGTTAGAGATAGAACCATGTCTAAAATAATCATCATCCCATTGTATTAACTATAATAATTAAATGGCTTATGTATTGACATATAATGCATAACAGAGGGATATTCCCAGTATTTGCAAATCATTAACACTGTCCTGCAACCCAAGTGGAATAAAAGAAATACCAATGTTGTTAACTCAAATCATAAGATTTTTTAGAAGTTCATCCCAGTTGACGTGCCAATTGTAATTACCAGATTCTGTTTAGATTCAGTTCACAGTATAAATCCACCTTTAGGGAGAAGAAGCAGGTGGCCGTAAGAAGTGTATGGCATCAACTAATTCTGCCCAAAAAATAAAAAGAATAACTTATATTAATCAAAGTTTACTTTTCTTTACAGTATTAAAAGAACAGAAGCACCACTGTAAGTTGCCTCTGGACAATCTAATATGTTTGTGTAATGAAGCTTTTGGACATTTCTGCATATATTATGTTTGTGTAATGAACTGTGGACATTAATGAGAAATGATGGTGCTTGGTATCTTGTGAGATGAATTTACTGGCAGAGTTAAATTTTACTAAGGAGAAAAAAAAAATACACGATGTATCTATGAACTCACTGTCTCAAGATGCTAGTTCATCATTTTCTTGCTGTTGAAATAATTGTACCCAGTCAGATAAAAAGGTTGGTCACATTTGAAAAATTAAAAATACATGTTACTGCAGCAGTATAAATAGACAAGATGCTGTCTCCCTCACAAAATAAAAGACTGTGGTATTTCAACTAGATTTTAATTTATTCTAAAACAGAGCTAAACTAATTCATTTTCATTTCAGGCACAGTTTCTGTGATGCTGTGATGCCCCCCCACTTCTCTCCCCCAGTTTCATTGTAGTATTCACAGCTTCATTTTCAGCTGTTTATGAATTTAACAGCTTGTGAACATTCCTTCTTGGGTCAACCATTCTGTGGTGACAAGCCCTTGGTTATTCCCAATATACTGTAGTGACTATCATCCATGAAGGATTCAGCTACTAAGGAAGGCAGATGTTCATTTAATGGTGGCATGATGAAACTCTTCTACTGACACCAGGGATGTCCTTGACACGCTGACTGTCAAAATCCAAAATAAATGTCATATTATTCCATGGGTTTTAAATGTTGCATTAAATGGCAGTTACTTTTATTTTAATTTGTACAATTTATAGGTCTTCAAGTTCAAATGATTATAGGCAGCTTACAATTAAAAAATAAAAATTATAAGACATAAAGAAGGAACTGAACAGCACCTCCCAACATAGAAAACATACTGGGGGGAATAAATCCAGCAGAACCGACCTTTTATTCTCTCACAGAGACTGGGAGAACATCCAGATTTTTTAATAATCTCCTAAAAGTCATCAGGGTGAAACCATAAACTTCTTTGGGCATATATCATTCCAGGTGGGTGACAGAGAAAAGACACTTAATCAATCTATCACTTCGGTTGAACACTGGATGGACAGAAGCAATCAGACTGTGGGTCCATTAAACAATGAAGCTCTTTATACAGCACCTTGAATAGCAAATATGATCTGTATTTATCTTTATTTTTTAACGATAAATCATTTGGGTACTTTTAACACATAAAAGTCAATGTAAATGTTTAAATAAACCTATTTTATTGAATTTTATTCTAATAAAAATATTTTAATTTTATTCTAATATTTGTAGCTCAGGGTTGAAATCAGGAATCCTTGGTGCTCTCTGAGTTTGGTTGTTTTCTTTCAGATGTTTCATTACCCAAACTAGGTAATAACATCTGTACTAGCACTGTTACCTAGTTTGGTTAATGAAACATCTGAAAGAAAACAACCAAACTCAGAAAACACCAAGGACCTCTCAGATTTATTCTATTATCCTTTTTAAAGGATTTCTCACAGTCTGTTTGAACTCATATGAAATAAGACAAAATATCTATTTTTATTTTTAAAAATAATTACATCAAATAAGAAACAAGCAAACTGCTACTATATTTAAGAAAAACAGATAGTAATTAGAAGATTGATTACATAAAATACAAATCATATACAAGTCAGATTTATCTCTACAGCAATCAATTTAGCTAATTTATTGTACGACTGAGGCAAAATTGACTTCAAAGCAATTTTTCAGAGATTTGTAGTGGTAATTTATTTGATGTGTTTTAAACAGTATAATTGTCTATTTTTTTTTCTATTTATTTTCCTCATTTACTGAATAATTCATGATAGAGAAATCTGCATCCACACCTAAATATAAATTTAATTTCAGGCACCTGAAAAGTGTGAAGAACCTTCAATAGTAGATGAGTTGGGAACATATAAGAAATGAATCTATTAGGAGGCTCTGGCAAAGTAAAAACAGCTCTGCTGGGAGTGGAGCCAATGACCATGGCAGAATGAGAAGTTGACAAATGTACCTGTTAAGTTTGGAGAGTAATGGAGACCAGACATCTGACCAGTGACTTCAACTCTTTATTAACAGTAAATAGAACAGAACAGAGCAAGGATATGGGCAGCAGTAACCCTTTTATAGGGTTGGCTGCTACACTACTAACCAATAATAAATGCATAAGGTTCAAACCAATAACCAATAGGAAGTGTCCTAAGTTTGGCCAATCAGGGGCTTTTATGAACCAATCCTTGTTCGCTGTTCAAGGACCAATCCAATGTGCAGGTTTCCAAAACCTACTTTGCATTTGGCCTTATTTACTTTATTCATTCACAACAGTACCAGCTTCTTCAAATTCCTCTCTAGACAAGAAGAGTACTCAGGATTCCATGCATCCTCTAGATCAGGGGTGTCCAACCTTGGCAACTTTAAGACTTGTGGACTTCAACTCCCAGAATTCCTCAGCCAGCAAAGTCTTAAAGTTGCCAAGGTTGGACACCCCTGATCTAGATAATAGCTTCCTGTAAAGAAAGTATAAAAGAGCCGTTTCCAGTGGGTTCATAGTTCTGGGGAAAAAGTCACCTTCTTTTCCTAAGCTGCAATTCAGAATCTTCCAAAGGACACCAGGTTTGCATACTTCCTTCTTAATCACGTTGGAAATAGCTTGTTAATGATGATTTGGATATTAAGAACCTGTAGATCTGCAATTGCATTATTTTGGTGAATCCTAGCACTAAAGAAATCATATCCTGGGTTACGTATTCAAAGGGAATAAATATCAAGATTGTTAAAAGTAAAATAAAGAAATACAAAGTGTTGTTATTTGATCAAGGTGAAAATATATAGTGATATTGTATATTGGGCAGTGACTGTCAGGTGCAAAAATATAGGTCCACACATGAAGATTCTAATTTATAAATTTATTGCTAAAGCCTATTGTAGAAAGTTAGCACCTACATCTCCTAGAAAAATGGAGTATTTTGAGAAATATTTAAAAAGGCAGAATATTACATTTTCCCTAAAGAAGAAACATGTTTCTAAAGACAGAAAATTAGAGTGTCAGCTCTGTGCACAAGTAGAAACTAAGGGGCCAACTTTTTTAGAAATGCAGATTTGGTAATCCATTCAAGACAGGGTATTCTGTACAAAGGTAGGATTAGCCCTCAGCCACAATTGCCAACAAGCCTCTTCATTGCATCAGCATACTTCAATCAAACTTGACCTCAAGACAAACATGACCCCATGGGAGTCTATAACAGCTAATAGAATACATACTCTTGCACAGGAATAGGAAGCTCAAGTTCAAAGCCTAGAGAGGGTATAAATGCCCCCTCTCCACTCCATGTGGTCAGCTGCCCAGGACCTCAAACCCACGTGGTCCTGTCCATCAATAAATCATCTTTCCAATCAGCCTCCATGTTTCCAGTGTCCTTCTCACGGCTTGGAACTGAACCAGATAGATATTTTTTTCCAGCATTGTGTACAGGAATCTTCTCAGACTAATGGTTCCCACTTGGTAAATCTTAAATGGACCTTTGCTGACTAGAATTAAAGGAAGAGGTTTTAAGACTATGTTTATAAATAAAAGATGAAATATGGAATAAAGAGTGCTTTGTTGCACTATTAGAAAAGACGAAATGCTATTGAAACTGTTAAGTTCGGAGAAAAATGGAGACCAGACATCTGACCAGTGACTTCAACTCTTTAATAACAGTAGATAGAATAAAACAGAGCAAAGCTATGGGCAGCAGTAACCCTTTTATAGGGTTGGCTGCTACCCTATTAACCAATAATATGTGCAACAAGTTCAACTAATATCCAATAAGAAGTGTCCTAATATTGGCCAATCAGGGACTTGTTATGGACCAATCCTTGTTCGTTGTTTAAGGACCAATCAGGTGTGCAGGCTTTCAAAACCCGCTTTGCATTTGGGCTTAGTTTATTTATTTATTTATTTATTTATTTGATTTGCCAATTGTTTACAAGATAATAAGTATAAATGTATACATAGTTGTGAATACATGAAATGGGTACATATAAGAAAAATAAAAGAATAAGAGAAACAATAGGACAGGGACGGTAGGCACATTGGTGCGCTTTATGCACGCCCCCTACAGGCCTCTTAGGAAAGGGGTGAGGTCAATAGTAGACAGTCTAAGGTTAAAGTTTTTGGGGTTTGGGAAGAAACTACAGAGTCGGGTAGAGTATTCCAGACATTGACCACTCTATTGCTGAAGTCGTATTTCCTGCAATCAAGTTTGGTGCGGTTTACTTTGAGTTTGTATCTATTGTGTGCTCTTGTGTTGTTATGGTTGAAGCTGAAGTATTCATTGACAGGTAGGACATTGCAATGTATGATTTTATATACCATGCTTAAGTCAGACCGAAGACGGCGTAATTCAAGGTTTTCAAGTTCTAGAATTTCAAGTCTGGTGGCATAAGGTATTCTACAACGAGTAGAGGAGTGGAGAACTCTTCTTGTGAAATATTTCTGGACTTTCTCAATTGTGCTAATATCAGATACGTAGTGTGGGTTCCAGACTGATGAACTGTATTCGAGTATTGGTCTAGCAAATGTTTTGTATGCTCTGGTTAGTAGTGTGATATTACCAGAGAAAAAGCTACGTGAGGATTAGGTTAACAACTCTTAATGCCTTTTTGGCTATGTAGTTGCAGTGGGCTCTAGCACTTAGATCATTAGAGGTGAGTATTCCAAGGTCCTTTACAGAGCTTGAGTCATCAACAAGATCTTGACTATTCAACTTGTATTTTATTTTCTGATTTTTTTTGCCAATATGTAAGACAGAGCATTTATTTGTTGAGATTTGAAGTTGCCATTTGTTTGACCACTCTGATACATAGTCAAGATCTTTTTGTAGGGTAGCAGTATTGTCTGTGGTATTGAACAGCTTTACATCATCAGCGAAGAGAACGCAATTGCTCTTAATATGATCACAGAGGTCGTTTATGTAGAGTATGAAGAGAGTTGGTCCTAGAACACTGCCTTGGGGAACACCACTATTGACAGGTACTGGATTTGATAGTATGCTCCCGATTTTGACCATTTGTTGTCTGTTTGACAGGAATGCTTCTATCCAGTTATTCAGTTGTCCAGAGATACCATAGGATTTTATTTTTAGGAGTAGTTTGTCGTGTACCACTGAATCAAAGGCTTTACAGAAGTCTATGTAGATTGCGTCTATTGCTTTGCCCTGGTCGAGTTGTGTCGTCCATATGTTTTTGCAGTGTAAGAGTTGCAGATTACAGGATAGTTTTTTTCTGAAACCAAATTGTTTATTGGAGAGTAGGTTGTTTGTCTCTAAGTGAAGGATGATGGATTGGTTAATAATTGATTCCATGACTTTACAGGTGACGCAGCATAAGGAGATTGGCCTGTAATTTTCAACTAGGCTTGGGTCTCCCTTTTTGAAGATGGGGATGACTGTGGCTTGTGACCATAGGTTAGGCAAGGAGCTGGTTCTGAAAGATTTTTCAAAGATTATGCTTAGAGGTTTGGCTATGGCAGTGGATAGCTTTCTTAAGAAGTAGGCACATATTCCATCCGGTCCAATAGATAGAGATGGTTTTAGGTTGCGTAGTGCTTTTCAACATTGTCTTCTGTGAAATCGATATGTATTAGATCATTGTTGTTATCTGTGGTACGGCTAGGAAATACTGGGCATGATCCATTGCTGTTTACAAATACTGAGCCGAAGAATGTGTTAAAGATGTTGGCTTTAATGGTGTCGTCGTTGCAGTCTTTACCATCAGGTCCTATCAAGGGTGGGATGGACCTTGAGTCTTTAGTTTGTTGTTTACAAAATTGTAAAAAGCACGGGTGGAATTGGTGCTTAGAAGGTTTTCCTCTTGTTTAATGTGATAATTGGTGCATTCGGTCTTTATCTGGTGGCATAAATTTTTGTATCGGTTTTTGAAATTGGCAACGTGACCAGATTTGTTTTTCCGCCAGAGTGATCTCTTTTTGGATTGAAGTTTCCTTATTGATATGGGTAATCTGCTTTTTTGTTTTGTTTTGGGAGTTGTTGTTGGTACATATAGTTTGATGACTCTTTTGACTTCAAGTAAAAATATGTTGTAATGGTCTTCAACAGTATTGCATCCAGTGAATTGCCAATCAAGGGATGAGAGATCGTTGTGTATAAGATCATAGTTGCCTTTTTTGAAGTTACAATTGGGAATTACATCATTGTGGTGATTTTTGTGTGGACGTATGTTGAGACAAAAGTCAATCATATTGTGGTCACTACTGGAAAAGGGTTCTTTAGTTTGTATTCCGTAAATTAAATTCAAACTATTGCAGAAGATGAGATCGAGGCAGTTGTTTAGTCTAGTGTTGTTGGTTACTAGTTGTTCCAGTCCCAGATTTGTAATAGCATTGTAGAAGGTTGTGTGTATGATTTCAGTTGTACAATCATTTAGGGTCCAGTCAATATGAGGTAGATTGAAATCACCAAGAAAGATAAAAGTGTATGGGCAGGATGCAGCCCATGTTAGTAATGTATTTAGCTTGTTTACATGTTCGATGTCATAATCAGGTGCTCTGTAACATAGTAAGAATCGAATTGTGATATTTAAGGATAGTTCACAGATGATGGTCTCAGGAAGAGCAAGCTCCTGGGTAACTTGGATATTTTTTAGATGTAAGGATTTTTTATAGAAGATAGCAACACCACCTCCTCGACGATTTTCACGATCTGATCGGTAAACATGATAGTCTCTTACTGTGGTAATGGAGTCGGGGAGAGATGCATTGAGCCATGTTTCACAGACAAATATAATGTCAAAGTTAGCCATATTTAGGAGGATGAGAAATTCAGGTATTTTATTCACGAGGCTTCTTGCATTGAGTAGTTTGCATTTAAGGCCGGCAGTAGTTGGAATTGAGGTAGTTGGGGGCGTGCGTGCCTAGTCTTGGGTGATGGTGGATCGGTTGAGGTAGGGTTACTTTTTTTGAGGTAGGGTTACTTTAGTTACTTTTTATTGATTCACAACAGAAACAGTATTTACTTTTCACGATAAAGGGTAAAGTTATTGTTTATGTGTATTTTTTCTTTAATACATAAAGCTTTCCCTCTTTCTTTTTGCATTTTTTCATTTTGTTTTGTTCTTTTTTCTTTTATATTTTTCTTAGTCTGCATTAATATTCTACCTTTGTAATTGTAATTTTAATAAAATAACCATAATAAAAGAAATGAAACATATATGTGAAACATTTTTTTAAAAAGCCAACCTACTATGTGCAGCTATTTATTACAATGACAAAAAATATATATCAAAATCTTTCTCCATTCCTGAAATCAAGTGCAACCAACCATCAATATACTGGCAGAAAACAATACTGGCATGAAATTTTCTATTCCCATTGACAATTCATATCCTGCTTCTACTGTCTCTGTTCTCAATCATTGTTATCTAAGTGCTGTTCAAGGTAATGGGAAACAAAGTCTAAGAGTTTTACATATCTTTAAGGTGTCCTTGGACAGTGTCAGAATAGAGACGAAAATACTTCTATATCATTGGTACAACTAAGAGTATCTTTTTAAAAAGAAATAGTTTTCTCTATCCATTTTTAAGCAAACACATATAAAATAAAAATGAACAATTACAAAAAAGGGAGGGAATTGCACAAGTAAACACATAAATAAAAGAATATGTAATTACAATTCTTTTCCAAGTTCATCTAATTTGTAAATCTTTAAAAAGGAAAACTAACTTTTCAGAGTTCAAACTTATCCAGGAATTTATGCTTTCAAAGGCACAGTTAATGTGATATTTTCTGATCAACAGAAAAATAGTTAGATCACCCATTTCTAGACTTCAATCTTTTGTATCTATATGAATCTTTTACATCTGTGCATATACTGTTCTGAATTGCAGTATTTCTCCTTCTCCTAAGGATTATGCATTTTATTATTATCAGAAAACAAAGGTCCATCTTTGCTCTAAACATGTTAAACTTCAAGTAGTTAATATATAAATCAATACAATATGAACATCATTAAAACCCATAATTTTCTCAAAAAAATTATAAGCATTTTGGTATAAAGAAGAATATAACCATAATTTATGATTTAAAGTGCCCTTCATTTTTTTGGGGAATGCCAATGGAAATAAACATCAGTCCAACCTTTATGAAATATTCTAAATGATATCTGGTAGATATGAAAAACTATTTTCATGGATTCATTTCATTTTCAAATCACAGGATATAAACTTAGTCTTCAAAATGGGAGTATATTGATTTGGAAGGATCAATTGAAAAATTTTAATTTTTGATTGAAAGTGTTTTGTATATTTGTTATAGATTCTTTGAATTGTTCCTTCAATTTTTGTCAGAAGGAAAGAAGTAGATCTGGATTCTGAAATTGAATTATTTGGTATTAGTATTTGAACTAGTAAGCAAGCTTAATATTAAGCAGCTGCTAATTAGGATCTGTTCTGAGTTGTCAAAACATGTTTTAACTAAATTTATATTTATTGTTGTCTTGATGGTAAAGAAAATTCTGTTTGAAGTTGCTGAAAAGATTTCAAGTAACCATAAAATAATAATTGATGCAGTAAAATTATACCTTTTGTGACATTCTTTCCTGTAAAAAGCTTTACCACCAATTTGGGATTAGAGTTATGCTACAAAGTTAAGTACTCGTAAGGTTCTGTATAAAATTTAAACCTATCAACTAAATATTTTTTTTTTTTTTTTTTTATTTAATAAAAAATAAAAAAAATAAAAAAAATTGGAATTAAAAATTTAAAATTTTTTTTTTAATAATTTAAAAATGGGGGGTGGGCCAAAACCTTTTTTTGTTTTTTTTTTTTTTTGCTTTTTTTTTTTTGTTTTTTATTTTTAAACTTTTTTATTTTTTTTTTGGGAAAGAAACAACTAATAAAGGGGTGGTTTGTTCTATTTATTTTTTTTTTTTTTATTTTTTTTTTTTTTTTTTTAATGTGGGGGTGTTTGGGGGGGGTTTTTGGTTTTCTTATTCTCCAAACCTAACATGTTAAATGCTAGCAAAGTTCAAATTTATTTGAGTTCTGTAGCTGCCCATCTAAACAACTGGGCCTTCATCTATTTTCGATTAGTTCTAGGAAATTTTGCAAGTAAGACCTGCCAAGACTTAAAAAGATAAGTGCAATAATTTTCCAGTTTAATATCTAATGACAATTTATTTTAGAAAATATTCCAATAAAATTATTGATGTTGAAAGATATGCCCAGTGATAATCTGGAATATTAAAACCATCAGTCGTCCTAAAGCTGGCCCGCAGAGATTATGCATATAATTCACATACAATTTACTTCTGTCATTTTTAGTTTAAAAAATCCCTCTCATTTAGTTACTTCAACCAACCCTAGATAGGATTGGGTTTTTCTCTTTCTCTATCCATATCATAACGGTAAAGTTATGATGCAAATTGCTTGGAGTTCTGAAAAAAAATAAGTGCCAACCACCAAATAAAATTTAAATCCCTAAAGAAGAATGTTAAGAATTAAAATAAAATAAATAAACCACCAATGATTAATGGCCTAACTGTATGCTATAACATAGTACAATAGGAGTTCCATATGGCCTGCAGGCCATGATTTTTATATTTCTGCACAAGATTCTACCATGCAGCATACAAATAGCAATGATTATAGGACTCAGAATAGCAATTTAATATATTCATTGTATGCAGTATGAATCAAGCAACATTTCTTTCTCAAGACTGTATAATGCTATTCTCCAAACATGGAAGGACCATTCTTGAATATTAAGCTTTTGCTGCTCACCAACAATTTGACATTGCTGTTAAACAAACATTTCCACAGGGTGATCCTTCAAGATACAAGGCAAGGTCAGACAAACTTTAGAATGTGAAAAAAGAACATAGTGTTTACTGCCTGTATGAAGCCTCCTGTACTTCCCATTCATAATTTATGCCTTTTAAAAGTATGCTTTACTCAAGTGCTGTCCCTATTTCAGATTTATCTGTTTAATGGTTTTCAGTTAAACAAATAACAACTTCTAGACTTTCTTTCCAACAATTGGCATGCCAAGTGCAAATATTCTAATTACAAGCCCCTGGACAGAAATAATTAAAAGTTTTCAACAGTTATTTATGCCGTAAATTTAGACTGTGGAGAAGGATGAACATAACTCTTCATGTCTTTTTTGGGGGGAAAAGGGAGATGTTTGTAATTGTGACTCATTTCTGAAACAAGCTGAAGGGGTTCACCCATCATTAAATACACAAATAAGCATGGGCTGACAACCAAAATGGAGCTAATGTGAAAAGAGTAAATACCAAGCATGGCTGGATAGAAAAAATAAATAAAATGTATTCTATTTTGTTTAGAATTATTTTAAATTCAAAGCACTGCATCTCATGTAGTCTGACTAGAATGCTGCTCATTAGGGAAAAAGATATTTTCCTTCCTTCGTTTAGTTGAGAAATCTAGCTTGGCCCATAGTGCTTCTTTTTAAACCCCGCTATTACTTTTATTAAGATCTATTAATATTTTTATTACCCACACAGAAGTACACACACCCTCAAAAAGCATGTTATAAACTCGGCATGAGAGGTAGCCAGCAATAATCATTTTTTCCCCTCACTGATTAAGATCTGTATTTCTGTTTGAACTCTGCTCATGTACAACTGAATCTCTTGAGGCCAAAAAAACAGGGCTAAAGATCATATTCTGTTCTCATTGCCCTTTCACTAAAAAAAAGCAGCTTTCTTTGCATTTGAGCAGCAGGCAAAAGAAAATAAATCAGCAACATTTCTGTCTTTATTGGTAAAACTTTATGCCTGTAAAGATTTTATTTCAAAGAAACAAAAAAGAAAGAAAATAACATTTATCACCCTATAATGAAGCCATGAATCTTCACATATGCTAATAATCTATCTGTAAGAAATATATATATATATATATATATATATATATATATATATATATATATATATATATATATATATATATATATATATATATATATATATATATTTTATATATACCTTCGCTTTGTTGGTTTTTCCCGTCATTATAGTTGTGCTTTTAAGTTGTATTTCAGCAGAATTCATCATAGGTTCTGTATTGTGTCGTCTGTGAGTCGACTTTACAGTGGTTTCAGATTTAAATTTGGGCGCTATTGCTGTCGAATGGTTTTCTTCATCTGATTGGTTGGGAGTCTTGGTCTGTGTTTATTGGTCTCGGGTTTGCTGTGTTCTGGATTGGTGTCTCTAATATTTCTGTTGTTTTTGCTCTTTTATCTTGATTGGAAAGCTAAACATGTTACCTGAAAACTTAAGAAAACATTATATATATATTTATATATATATATATATATATATATATATATATATATAACAGAAATGTGTGCTAGTGAGTAAGCATGTACTAATTCATGCATACAAAATGTGTGCTACAGATTAGTGACTTCAAAATGTCGGCTGAAAATTTTGTCTAGGCTTTCTGATTTGTTTTTTGAAACATATTTCTCTATTGCCGAGAAGTCTTCGACTCAATACACACTCAGAATCACATTTCATGGTAAGCATTAAATGAATGCTAACTGTGACTAAGAGACTTACTCATGGTGTAAGTTTATCCTTGATATCCTAACTACTATCCACAGTCTAACCCGTCCCCACCCACACCCACTGAAAAAGACATTAGAAAAGTATAAATAAACCACTGTTTCACTGATACTGTTCTGGGTAGCTGAACTATATGTCCCCTATTAGTCTACATTTGGATCAAATAGGAAACATGGTGAGAATGTGATGAACTAAAACTAATCCATTGGCTAGGATACAATTACGTCTGTCTACATTATCCATAGCTGCAGCCGTGAATCCAGTTTGCAGGATAACCAGAATACAGCTCACATTTATCTCTACTGAGAAATCAACTATGATCCCCAGTTCAATTAGTAGAAGACCTATTTGTTTAGCCATGAAGTTCATGGTGCTCTTTGAAAGCAAATGTGCAATGTAAAACAAATGGATATTCTTTGATCTAAATTGAATTCTGCATGTAGCTGTAAATACCAAAACAATAAACTTAATGAAAAATATACCCCCTGGCAAGAAAGATTTTTTCACGGTACTCATTTATATTTAGGTAGCAATAAAATCTACACATTTTAAAGGTAGGGTAGCTTCTTTATAATCCACCTTCATTCAGGAAATAAATTGTTGGATTGATGACAGTCCTAATTAATTAAACACTGCATGACATTTGTGTGAAAAACAATTTTGCTGATTTATTTGAAGCATTATCATATTTAAATTATGACTACACAGCGCTTTATTAATTAATTAATTACAAGTTATGTATGGTCCTATCCAGCTCACAAAAGAAAAATTGTTCTTCAATGACAGTAAAAACATTATATCAATCAGAAGGATCTGGGTCCTTCGAGGAAGGGCAGGCTTACCCATAATTATCAAGGGTCAATAATTAGGAAAAAGATCTTGAAGTAAATATTGTAGAACTGCTGCTTAGGCCTTTGTCGGTTCACCAGTATGGAATAAGCAGAAAGGAAGAGAATGAGAAAAACTGCTTCACGAGACTTAAGCAGATATGTCTGTTGCTCTGGGAATTTTCCAAAGAGGGGTTGAGCTTGGCTGTTAAAATAGGTATTGTGCTTTTGAAACATACTTTACTTTTAATGAGATGCTTTAGATTGTTTTGTACAAGAGCAAATGCCTGGAAACTGAGATGAGAAAAAAAATTGATGCATGCCATTAGGCAGTTTTATTTCACAGAGATTGTGAAACAGATTAGAAGGATTGAAATTTGATTTGCTGCCTGTTTTTTCAGATTACACCTTTTTTACTTTTAGCCCCAGCAAGATCTCTCTCAAAGAGAGGTAGCTGTTCTGGTTATGCAAGGTCAAAACAGTCTTCTGATGTGGCAAACTATTCTCTCAACATGAACCAATTCCTAGGAAACTATTATATTTCAAGGAAGGGGTAGACAACCACTGGTTAGACATGCTTTATTCAAATTTTACATAAAACAGAGGTTTGAACTTGATGACCTAAATGATCTTTCAACTGTATGATTCTATTAAATATTCAGCAACTGTCTGACAGGTCCACTTCAGAGAATAGTAAGACATTTTTTCCTGTCATGATGAATCCCAAATGTAGATGTTCCCTTATCCAATAGTAATCAGCCGTGTAATATCTATTCAGAACAGCCCACTACTCTCTTTTCAACCAGAAACATAGCAAGGGGAAATATTTTATATGACTTATCCTTGGCTTCCTTCTTTCCCACCTTCCTTTTTTTGTGGAGAAATAAGAAAAAGTGTATGTGTTTGCATAAGCATTTTCCTCATTGTGTTTTTTTCCCTCTGTAAGTGGAGAAAAATCTAATTCCAGGTGTTATTATTTTGAAAATATGTTTCATTTCTTTCTGCCCCTATTTTCATGATCTTTACATTACTTGTTCTGTAATATGAAATGTGGGAGTGAATCTAATATATGAATCACCTTTTCCATCTTTATACTCAATATATGTTTCTTGCATTTCTCTAAACCAAAGATTAACTACAAAAAGATAAAACTACAAAAAGGAAAAAATAATTTTGAAAAAGGGGAATGGAGTGTTTCTTGTATTTCTGCGGGCTTTTTTAAAAATTTACTTGGCTGCTAAATTTTAAAAAAAATGGGTCCAAAGGCTTTAGTTTTGAAGAATTGGATCATTATTGTGTGTTATGATGTGAGATTAAAAAGACTGCTTGCTATATTGTGGCAGCTTTCTTCCTTTCCCAAATTGTGTTGAGGTAAATGCCAACAGTCCTAAACATTGTTTTTGTTTATTACTATTTTTTTTGCAATTTTATGTACACAGTTACAGTTTCTAAATCAGTTTGTAGGATTAATTGTCAGATAATTCCTATCCTGATGTTTACCATCTAAAAGAAACACACAAAGTGAGAAGAGACAATGGAAGGCAAAATCTTATTATTTTATTTGACTAGTCTTTTGAAACTTCTGTGCTCAAATTGTTGCTAAGAAATAGGGTGCTTTATTGATCTTAATTAATTAATTAACTAATTAAACATTAATGCTTAATGTTGAGTTGTTTTATAGTCATATTCGGGAATCCTGAAAAGTACTTGAACTCACCGTATAATCCTCCATATCATCATCAATTACATTTGTATGAGTTGTTTCCAGGACTGATCCATTTCACTGATAGATCCCTATTCTTTTCATTACAATAAATCTTTCTAGAGAAAATTCTGTGAGTTTCATGCATGGGAAAGAACCATTTTCAGTTTTAAGTAGCCCAACATTAATTCTAACAATTGAATTATTTTCGATGTTGACCCAATATATTCCCATATAGATTAAGTCAGGTATTCTATGGTTTTTTTTTTCTAAACATCTTTTTAATGATTTTGTGAGAAGTTTGATTTCTTTTCATTGATTAACAGAGTTTTTATCTAGATTATATAAAAGTGCCCTGAATCTTCATCAGACTTCAAGCCAGCTATTGCAATATTTATAGCATTATTTAAAAGACAGAGATTGGTGGATGCAACATAAATACATCCAGCAATAAATACAATAGAATATTTGTGCATAAACCAGCCAGAAAGAGAACATTTAACCCTGTATAATGTCTGTCTCTGACCCAAAATGCAAATACCTTAGAAAAGGAATGACAAGAATTGATCAGATTTTAAAAATGATATTGAAATTCATGAAATATCTAGCCCCATTTCTCATGGATTAAGTACAGACCAATTATATTTGTTCAGTAATAATTCAATGTCAAATATATCAAAATCAAACATTATAGTGCTTTCATATGTGTCCATTTCCGAAATACATATACACTTCTCTGTCCCCATTGCCATTCCTGCTCCTGTTTCTGGTGTCTATAAATTAGAACTTTGACTTAAATTCAAACCTGAAGTAAGAGAGCTTGGCCATGTAATTTGCTTGAAGCAACACAAAAGTCTGTCTGGATTTTGCTGCACAGAGTTGACAAGGACACATGATATTATCTATACAATTGTAGATTTGTATATCTGTCCCTTAAAGCAGGGGCAGATCTGCTGTTCTCTTTATCACATTTTTCTCCCCTTCCCTTACTCCACAAACAAATTTAGAAATAATCTCATCAAATATTTATTCCATAATGTCATATAAATGGAGACCTGAAGGGCTGGCCTATTACCTTATTAAGAAACGGTTAGGGACTTTTGCAAGTGAGCTATGAATTAGCTTCAACCAGAAGTACTCCATCTTAATCATTCTATTTGTGACTTTGCTAAAATTAGCAGTCAACAACTGTTTTGGCATCTGTTAGAAAACAGCTAAGGGGCCATAACTGTTTCATATGGTAAGAAGTGTCAGTCTAGTTGGCAAATTATCTTAGTGAGACCAAGTCTTGAAAGGTAACCAACATTTTATTTGGAAGGTGGGCTGATTCTGAAAGAAATTGGCGGTTTTTTTATCTTAATCTTTTATTTGCTAAGAAGCAATCTGGTAGAATATATCCAGCAAAATAGTAGTAAACTGGTAATAATAAACTAAGAATTATAATAAACTAAGAATTATTTATAACTCTCCCCTAGAAGTCACACATTTGAAAGATATTTGACAAAAGAAGTGGTGAAAACAAAGTTGCCTAAGATAATTACATATTCTGCTATGTTTGAAAATATCTCATTCTCTTAAGTAGGGGAAGGTTTTCTACATTGTGAATATTGAAATACAATTTTTACACTGCATTTCATGTAAAAGTTATTTTGGAGATTTTGAAATTAACATGTTACTAGCATAAAACTCAGAAATATCAGAGTAACTAGGAATCTCATACCAATACAGATATTCATCATTTAATGATTACAACAGAGATTTGAATTTCCATCATAAGTCATTTTTTGCAGATATGTGTTGTCTTTTTAAATGCTGAAATATATCTCAACCAGAAAAAAAAAGTATTTAGATTTGGAGTTATAATAAACTGGGTTTTTTCTCCCTAGCAATGTTCTATAAGGGATAAATGTATTAGGTTTCAGATACTATCTCGGAGCAACAGAAAAATCAAAATCAAATATAGAACCAATTATAAGTTTGGCTAAAAAGACATTTTAATTTCAGGATTAAAAGAGATAAGGGGCAAATAATTATTTTTCTATGTCATTTTACAGGATGGAAGATAAGTGGGTTAATTTATTTCAAATTCCCCAAATAATGTTTTATCATAAATGTCAGTGTTATCACAGTTCAAATTTCCTTTTAAGGTTATCAGACATAAAGATATCATTAATTGAGTTGTATTGACTTTAGGAGCCAAATATAACAGCTGAATTTACACTATAAACCTTATATTTGACATTTTGTATATTGGTATATCATATAAATATGATAACCAACATTTGCAAGTTTTATTCTGCTCTTGCACTATATTTTCATAATGTATTAAAACATTATTGAAATTCTGGCCCAAATGTTTTAACAAAGAAGAAACAATTAAGCATTAAGTAGCATTAAGTCTTAATTTAACTGAATAAAAACCTTACAATTGAATGAACAACAGCTAACTGGATAAATGGATGTACGTTATACTTTGTATATAACATCCCATTTTCCACATTTGCTTCTTCATAATTTCAGGTAAATAATTTAAATCAAATTCTTTTTGGAAATTCAATATTTCTTTCCCACTTTCTGGAAACTGAATGCAAAGCTGTTATGTCCCACCTTCTAAAATAAACAGTTAAGGCTGAAAGCAGCAGTCCTTGTAAAGAAAGGCAGCAAACAGGAAAATGTTATGTCCCACCTTTTAAAGTAAACAGATAAGGCTGAAAGCAACAGTCCTTGTAAAGAAAGGCAGCAAACAGGAATTTTCACAGATAGCTCCAATAAGTAAAAGTTCCAACGAACTAAATCCAAGACTCAACAAGATTCTTCAGATCAAAATCCTTCACAAAATAATTCCAATAAGTAGAAGTTCCAACGAATTAAATCCAAATCCCAACAAGATATTTCAGATCAAAATCCTCCAAACTGTGCTCTTCAGTTCTCCTTGCAAATAGACACTTTGTTCCGGACAAAGTGCAAAGTCATATCTCTCCCTTTATAGAGTAACTAATTAGTCTAATTGCTGGTCTGCTCTCCTACTGTATCCTCGTTGGTTCCTCCTTGTCAGGAGACGTCTTGTCCTGACATCTACCCAGCAATCATCCAAATTATCATCTTCTTCACCTGAAGATATCATTGGTTCCTCATTATCACCCGCTTCCCGGCTGACTACCTAATTGAAGGGTGGAGGAGTTTGAAGGTTCAAGCCGATCTTGCAAATCAAATGCATTCATCTCCTCCTCATCGTTAGAACTTGCTGATTCATATAAGTCCTCCTCGCTGGAGCTGTCATTCAAAAACCTGTAGCAGATGCCGGAATCACAACACTATCCTCACCGCAGGGCCCTTCCCCGGGTCTGGCGATCCGGATGCGGTTTCGAAGGGAAGCGTGCATGAAAGTCTCGAAGCAGATCCGAAGCATGAAGTGTAGACGCATCCGTCCAGGAACAAACCTCCGAGTCATCTACCCTCCTCCTGACCAAATACTGAAGCGACCTTTGAGCCAACGGGAATCAGGACGTCGACCACCGTATCGTCAACAGCAGGCTCCTCAGAAGGCAATGATAACGGACCCGGTTCAGCAGAATCACGTAATCGACAAACAGAAGAATCAGGAATCAAAAGAGATCGATGAAAGACGGGTGAATACGCATGGATCGTGGCAAAGTGAGGCGGTATGCCACGGGATTAATAACTGCCTCAATTGGGAACGGACCAATAAACCGATGATCAAGTTTTCTAATAGGGCGATCGACCTTCAGATGTTTTGTAGATAGCCACACTTTATCACCCACAACTAACGGAGGTGTATCTCGACGGGACCGATCTGCAAACCGCTTATAATCTTCTTTTGCCTTGTTCAATTGTTGTATCAGTAGACGGCGAACTGCGTGTAGTTCTTCCAAAAACTCTCGGGTCTCAGGAACCGGGAATCCATCATAGTTAATGGGAAGAAACGCGGATGATAACCCATATTTGCAAAAATGGCGTGACACGGGTGGAGGTATGCTGCGAGTTGTTAAACGCGAATTCTGCTAACGGGAGGTATTTCACCCAATCGTTTGTCGCAAATTAACAAAACATCTCAAATATTGAGTAAGAATCCCAATCACCTTCTCCGTCCTGCCATCAGTTTCCGGATGGTGCGCTGACGCTAAACATACTTTCACTTGCAAAGCCGCCATTAACTGTTTCCAAAATTCTGCCGTAAACTGGACCCCACGATCAG
Source organism: Notechis scutatus (assembly GCF_049901735.1). Taxonomy (NCBI): domain Eukaryota; kingdom Metazoa; phylum Chordata; class Lepidosauria; order Squamata; family Elapidae; genus Notechis; species Notechis scutatus. The sequence goes on along the minus strand of NC_142012.1, from coordinate 67,384,210 downwards.
AAACCACTCTATCAGGCAGTCCATGTAGACGGAAGATATGTTGCAAAAATAACTGAGCCGTAGTGCGGGACGATGGTAATTTCCGACAGGGAATGAAATGGGCCATTTTAGTCAACATATCCACTACCACAAGCACTGTTGTGAACCCCGATGAAGACGGTAAATGTGTCAGAAAGTCCATAGAGATCGCTCCCCATGGTCTACTTGGAGTCGGCAAGGGTTGCAAAAGTCCAGGAGGTGCACGGATGCTGCTTTCGCTTGCCTACATTGAACGCAAGAAGCGGCGTAAGAAGACACATCATGACGAACTCGAGGCCACCAAAAGTCCGAGTGACCAAATGCAAGGTCTTGTGTAATCCAAAATGACCAGCGGCTGGGTTATCATGACATTGTGTCATGATGAGAGCCCTCAACGGTCTGGTAGGCACATATAATAAACCCCGATATCGAAGCAGATCGTCTTCAAAAGACCATGGAGAAGTTGGGCCAATGTCCTCCCGTCTCTGCTGCGTCCACGCATCCAAACGCTGCGCCTCTCGTAGTTGGGCCCGTAAATCTACCGGTTCCTGCAGTACGGCTAGAGATTCCGGTGGTAACACTGTCCGTAAAGGAAGAGGATCTTCGGCACAAGTATACTCCGGTTTCCGAGATAATGCATCCGCCCTCCGGTTCTGACCACTTGGAACGTAAGTAACCGAGAAATTAAATCTGGCAAAAATAACGACCAACGAATCTGCCTTTGATTCAATTTCCTAGCCGTGGTCAAATGTTCCAGGTTCCTATGATCTGTCCGAACCTCCACCTTGTGTCGAGCTCCCTCCAAATGATGTCTCCAAGTCTCAAAAGCAACCTTGATAGCTAACAACTCTTTTTCCCAAATGGTATAGTTGCGCTCCGAAGCTGTAAGCTTCCTAGAATAATAAGCGCAAGGAAACAAAAGAGCGCCATCCTCCGAAGCTTGTAACAGCACTGCTCCGATAGCGACATTAGAAGCATCTGTCTCGACCACAAATGGGCGATCCGGATCAGGATGCTTCAATATGGGTTCAGTTATAAATGCTTTTTCAAAGTGTCAAAAGCCTGTTGTTGTGAGGCCCCCACACAAATGGAACCTTCTTGCAAAGAAGCTGGGTTATGGGATCCATTATCTTCGCAAAACCTGGAATGAAAGTCCGATAATAGTTGGCAAATCCTAAAAGTCGTTGCACATCTTTAACCCGACGAGGAGCTTCCCAACTACACAACGCCTCAACCTTTTTGGGGTCCATAGCAATGCCCACAGGAGAAATAATGTGTCCCAAGAATTCGATAGACGACTGAAAAAGAAACATTTTTCTAATTTAGCATAAAGTTTATGTTCCCGAAGACGCTGAAGCACTTGACGCACCTGCTGAAGATGTTGCTCTTTAGATTTTGAATAAATCAAAATGTCGTCCAAATATATGACAACAAACTTATCCAACATGTCTCGAAAGATATCGTTCATTAAATGTTGAAATACAGCAGGAGCGTTGGTCAAACCAAATGGCATAACGGTGTACTCGAAATGACCATAACGAGTGCCAAAAGCCGTCTTCCACTCGTCTCCTTACGCATCCGAACCAAATTGTAAGCTCCACGTAAGTCAAGTTTCGTGAAAATTGTAGCTTCCGTAACCGCTCCAACAATTCGGAGATGAGCGGTAAAGGATAGCTATTTCTCACAGTGATAGCATTTAAGCGTCTATAGTCACAACAAAGACGAAGTTCTCCCGACTTCTTCTTGACAAAGAGAACGGGTGCTGAAAGAGGGGATGACGAAGGTCGAATAAATCCCCGAGCTAGATTTTTATTCAAAAATTCTCGAAGTGCAACTAGTTCAGGCTCAGACAAAGAATACAACCTCCCCTTTGGTAATGGAGCGTCCGGTATCAAATCCACGGGACAGTCGTAAACACGATGTGGTGGTAATTGATCTGCCTCCTGTTCACTGAAAACATCGGGAAATCCGACAGCTCTGAAGGAATCGAGGCAGCAGAAGCGACAATATGTTGGCCTGCGCAGACATGTCTCAGGTGGTCCACACATTGCAGGCTTGGAAAAGAAACAGCGTTCTGCGCCCAAGCCACCAACGGATCGTGTAGACGCAGCCAGGATACTCCGAGCACCAAAGGAAGATGGAGGTTGAAGTGATATAAAAACTTATCGCCTCCTCGTGATCCCCAATACGCATACGCAGTGGTTGGGTGGCAAAGCGAATAGGTCCCGACTTGAGTTCGCGCCCATCTACGGTTTCCACCTGCATGGGGGATTCACAGGCACTAAAGGAACTTTGAAATGTTTTACAAAATCATAATCCATAAAGCTAGTCGTAGCCCCTGAATCCACCAGTGCCACGGCAGGGATTCCCTCCTTCCGAGATTGCAAGAATATGCGAGTGTCCAAAAGTAAATGTCGAGGAGGGCCAGAATTAACTTCAGCAATTTGAGATGAAAGTGAATACTGTGCCCGACCTAGGGTTTCCTGAGGTCGGGCCTACCCTGTTTCCGACGGACCAGCAATGGGTTTTGATACAGGTCCACGAGTCCCCTTCCGAGTGCAGGAATTTGCAAAATGTCCCGAACCCCGCAATAAAGGCACAAACCTTCCTGAAATCTTCTCGATCGTTCCTGAACTGTTAAACGAGGGCGGAGTGCGCCTATCTCCATTGGCTCCTCTGCTGGAATTCTGGATTGGAAAACCCTCATAGACGGGTGCGTGAACGAGGAAACACAGGTGGCTCTGCAACGGTCCGTTTACACCCACGATGTTGTAGGCGAGCTTCAATACGTAAGCATTGAGTAATCAATGTGTCCAAAGTTGAAGCACGCTCTGCATGAATTAGTTCATCCTTGATAATGTCGGACAAACCCTCTTGGAATGCTGCCATGTGAGCTGGTTCATTCCAGGTGGAGTCCATACACAACAAGCGAAATTCTGCAACGTATTCTTGCAATGAGTGTTTACCTTGAATAATATCCTCAATTTTCTGTCCACAGTTTGAGATTTAATTGGATTCTCAAACATAACGTTCATCTGTTGAATAAACCCTGAAATCGTCCAGTAATGGACTATCTTGTACTAATAAGGAGTAGCCCATTTGGCAGCCTGCCCGGTTAACAAACTAATAATAAAGCCAATTTTAACTCGATCGGTTGGAAAATCCTCCGGCCTCACAGAAAAATACAATTGACACTGACCCAAAATGTTGAAAACATGTCCGTTTGCCCAGAAAATTTATCTGGCATAGCTATCGGAATTTTTCTCACAGGGGTGCAGGGGAACTCCAGCTGCAGCTGAAACAGTTTGAGAATTGGCAACGAACGATAATAATTGTGTTACCTGATTTTGAAGGGATACGTTGCTCTGGAGTAATTGATTTATTTGCATCTGTTGCTGCTCCACCAATTGTTGCATTTGAGTTGAATCCATCGTTGCAAAGATGGTCTGTTGGGTCCGGAACAAAATGTTATGTCCCACCTTCTAAAATAAACAGTTAAGGCTGAAAGCAGCAGTCCTTGTAAAGAAAGGCAGCAAACAGGAAAATGTTATGTCCCACCTTTTAAAGTAAACAGATAAGGCTGAAAGCAACAGTCCTTGTAAAGAAAGGCAGCAAACAGGAATTTTCACAGATAGCTCCAATAAGTAAAAGTTCCAACGAACTAAATCCAAGACTCAACAAGATTCTTCAGATCAAAATCCTTCACAAAATAATTCCAATAAGTAGAAGTTCCAACGAATTAAATCCAAATCCCAACAAGATATTTCAGATCAAAATCCTCCAAACTGTGCTCTTCAGTTCTCCTTGCAAATAGACACTTTGTTCCGGACAAAGTGCAAAGTCATATCTCTCCCTTTATAGAGTAACTAATTAGTCTAATTGCTGGTCTGCTCTCCTACTGTATCCTCGTTGGTTCCTCCTTGTCAGGAGACGTCTTGTCCTGACATCTACCCAGCAATCATCCAAATTATCATCTTCTTCACCTGAAGATATCATTGGTTCCTCATTATCACCCGTTCCCGGCTGACCACCTAATTGAAGGGTGGAGGAGTTTGAAGGTTCAAGCCGATCTTGCAAATCAAATGCATTCATCTCCTCCTCATCGTTAGAACTTGCTGATTCATATAAGTCCTCCTCGCTGGAGCTGTCATTCAAAAAACCTGTAGCAGATGCCGGAATCACAACACAAAGCATTATATTAACTTGTGTTTCAAACATTATACTGTACATAGAGAATGGATTAAAATATTCAGAAAACTACATACTTGCAAAACAAAAATTCTTATAAACTATAACTGGGAATAAAATGATATGAATAATATAATTTGCAATTTTCTTTGTTATGATAAAATGATGGCATTGTTATTTTAAAATAAATTTTGATTCATCATTTCAGTGTCACTAGCCAAATTATTTTGTTTTTCTTGAGAAACAGCATGAAATATGTTATTTAATTTAAATGGACTAAAATTAGGTGACATAATATGCTGTCCTTTGATTTATGTGGTCTTTGATGATTGTAGTTGATTTCTTCGATCTGTTTTGATAAAAATTGTTATGTGTGATAAAACTCAGCATAATGCTTTCTGATGAGATCATTGTAGATTCTTAATTGCTATAATTACCATAGTTTTGGCAAAATAAATAGCTTAGAGATTCTAATTTTCATAGTATATGAGAAAAAATGGCAGCTGCAGAAAAGCAGGAAGTTGATATCCACCAGTTGACATGTTTTTATAATAGTGTCATCTATTTATTAAACTGATAATGCTTAGGAATGTGATTTGAGGACATATTTAAAAAAGTGAATGTGATTCCAGTTACAATTGACAGAGGCACAAAAATGAAGGTATGAATTTACAATACTATTCTCCAGGAAATATTTTCTATCACAGGAGAATGATAATGTGTGAATCTTACAGCGACCACTCAGTTTAATGATAAATCAATAAGTTTTAAATGAACAGACAGGGTAATTGCTCAAATTTTATTTTGTTCAATTTATCAATTTTGTTGTGAGGGTTTTTTTTTTTGGGGGGGGGAGGGAAACCATTTTCAAATATTTAAAGGAAATATTAAAACTCAGCCACATTTTGTGTTTTATAAAGTATGCATAATTGAGTGTTTCTTTTTTTTTTAAGGCATACATTTTTAATTGTTTTGAGTTACAATTCACATTTAAATATGGCTTTAGAAAGTGCAAATTGAGTAAGTTGGCAATGATTTACACATTTATTATATTCAGCCTTCATCTTACATTACTCTATCTCCAACACTGAAAATTATTTTGAATTGCTGTTCCATCTTAAGATTCCCTATATTTGAGAATACAACTTTTTAAAAGCCAGATATCCTCATAAGGCAATACTGTAGAATCTTCTACCACATATTTTCTTTGAATTGCATTGTACTGCAGATGTCCCAGTAAAAGAGGCAATTGCTTTAAGAAATTGTAGTTCTATAACATAACAAATAATATTATGTTATATTTCAGTTTTCTTGACTGTGAACATTGCTTTTTTAAAATTTAAACTTAACACTGTTCTCTTATTTATCATTTTGCTACTTGCTCATAGCAACAATAATGCTATGATTAGAGCTCCTTGGCTGCCATTGTTAGAATTTCAATTCTTAATGCAAAACTAGGTTGACATAGCAGCATGTAGCTAGACTAACAATGAAAAGAATTAGATTTCCAGTTTCTTCGTATGGCAGTATGATTCATTTTGTTTCTTGTAGAGATGCCTGTTATGCCACGATATGCTGTTATGTGAACAGCTAACTGAAGGAAAACATCAGAATACCACACTGTGTAAATATATCTATATCTCAGCAATTCATTAACATTTACATTGCTCCAGCTCATCTATTGCCAACTCTTTATCCTCTGCATTAAATTTCCATGCAATCCTTTATATTTTGTGCTCTTTCTTAATAATGGTATTCTGAAACTAGAAGTTTCATCTGGCTTTCATTATCAAGTTATAAAGAATTAATACAGTTGTGTTGATAATTATCACTGCGATTGATTTTTGAAGCAAATATAGGCCTTTTTGCCAGCTTTTTTGGGGTCAGCAATAAAGAGCTTATATTTATAGAGAGTAAATTTCATCTGCAAAGTTATCTCTTCATTATTCCTCATGCCTTTTTAAAAATTTTCTCATGAGTTTGCATACTCATGCATATCTTTTCCCTCTTTTCATCCTTTGACACAAACAGAAACCATTTTTCCCTCCTATAGTACCATTGTTGCTCCAATGTTACTTTCTCAAAGTAACAGGAGAACAGTTTATTTTTTATTCCTACCTTCTGCAAAACCATAGAAACTTTTCAGCAAGAAAAACTGTTTATTTGAACAAATATTAAAAGATTTTAAAACGGGAAGGCAAGTTGTGCAGGGTTGTAGATGAGCTGAACATACTCAAAATTTTAGAGATGAGAGTGGATTTTAGGAGAAACCTTCCTATTCTACCATCTCTTACTATGTTAGACAGAACAGTATCAACAGTAAAGACCTTCACATTTCTATAATCTCCCAGGATTTGAAATGGACACCTAACATTAGAACCATTACTAAAAAGGCACAACAAAGAATGTTCTTCCTGCATCAACCCCCAAAAGTTCAGACGGCCCCAGAAGATGTTGGTACAGTTCAGTGGTGGGATTCAAATTTTTTTACTATTGGTTCTGTGTGAGTGGCTTGGTGGGTAGGGCAGGGGAAGGATACTGTACAATCTCCAGTCAGAGGTGACATTTGTTGGTTCTCTGAACTACTCTAAATTTCCACTACCGGTTCTCCAGAACTGGTCAGAACCTGCTGAATACCACCTCTGGTACAGTTCTACAGAGAAATTACTGAGTTTATCATTTGTACTTCTATAGCTGTCTGGTTGGTACAGCAACAACAAAACCTATAGTTAGGACTGCAGAAAAAAAACAATTGCAAGCAGCCTACCTTCCATAGACGCTATTGCATGGATCAGAAAGAGGGCTGAGAAAATATCCACTGACCACATCCTGGACATAAACTGTTTCAACTCCTTTCCTCAGGATGCTACTATAGGGCATTACATTTCAAAATAACTAGACACAGAGTCAGTTTTTTCTTCATGCCATCACTCCGCTGAACACCTAATTCCCACAGTACTATCTTATGTCTAAGTATATTTACCCATATGGTATGGCTGTGTTATTATTATCATTCTTATCTTCTCTGCTACTTCCTCTTTTTTGTATCATCTTTATGATTATTATTACTCTGTACTTTTGCATGTATGCTAAAAACTTCTGAACCAGAGACAAATTCCTTGTGTGCTAATCACATTTGGCCAAATTATTCTATTCTATTCTACTCTATTCTATTCTATTCTATTCTATTCTATTCTACTCTACTCTACTCTACTCTACTCTACTCTACTAGAAGGTAGTGAAGGGGTGTTCAAAGCACTGCACCAATCAGAGCTGAAATTGCTGCTAGATTGGAGTAAAGAAATGGAATCCATCCACCCAAAAGAATTAGAGACAACTCTGATTGGAAATAGTTTTGAAGTGAAGTGGAAATTATGAGCTTGGATATACTTACATTTCAATGAGCTATGAATGGGAGAAAGATAATATAATCCATTTATGCATTCAGGAAGCAGGTGGTAATAGAGGAAGCCAAAGTGTATGCTTACCCATAGTGGAAAAAACTGGCTATTATTTTGAACACAAAGGCCTAAATACTTGGATAGCCAGGCCCTGGAATGGCTTGGTGAGTAATTGACAGCATGAGGCTATATAACAATTTGTAGATCCAAAGTTAAGCAATTCTTGGAAATATTGCAATCCATCTCAGGTAAGGACTCTTGAATTGCTAGTAATTGACCTTGGGATAAAACTTCAAAGTCTTAGTCAACTTGGCCTTATATTCAGATTGCAGAGGTTCTAAAGTAATAACAATATGACAAATTCATTATGTAGATCTGCCACTTCCATTATTTCTCCCAGCATTCAACTTGGGGGATGAATAAGTGAATAGGCCAACAGTGTGGCAGGCTATATTTGAATAGTGTTCTAGCTGTAGTCAATAAAGGTTGAAGCTATTGTGAGCTGAAGGTCAATTATTTGTGTAATTATTTGCTAATATTAGTGTAAGGTTTCTCTATGAGAAATGTAAGTTTTATGTGGATAAAAAGAAAATTTATTGCAAAAACTAAGAAAACTCCTAAGTAATTCAAGTCACTTCCAAGCCCTAATTATATTGAATTCAAGATTTTATTCTCATGCCTGTTTCTCTACTACACAGTGCAACATTCTCAAAGTTGCTACATGAGGTACAAGCCAGTTTGCCGCCTTTTCTTGTTGTTATAATGGAGTTGTCTGGTTTCATGCTGTTTACTTCTCACTTTGACTGATCTAGCTCTCCAATAAGCTCTCACAAATGCTCACTCAAAATTCAAATTCCAAAGTAAGAACAGATTCTCTATGATGAGGTTCCAAAGACTATGAGATACTTTGTATTAGAATTCTTAATTTATTATTACATTGTTAAATAGGATCCTTCTCTATATTTATCCAATTGAGGCCTTTGTCATTTGGAATAACTTTTGAAAATAATTTCAGCCAATTTGCTCTTACTATAAGCATGCCATTTCTCCCCGACATCCACTGATTCCAGTTTTTCATCTGTTCTGCTGGGAAGAAATAATAATTGAATAAAAATAATCTCTCATGTATATCTTCAGCAAAAAGATTTAGTCAGAATGTTGAAACATGACAGGGGCTGTATCCCCTTACACAGTTGAATGTAAAGAATTTATTTATTTTATTTATTTATTTATTTGATTTGTCAATTGTTTACAAGATAATAAGTATAAGTATATACATAGTTGTGAATACATGAAATGGGTACATATAAGAAAAATAAAAGAAGAATAAGAGAAACAATAGGACAGGGACGGTAGGCACGTTGGTGCGCTTATGCACGCCCCCTACAGACCTCTTAGGAAAGGGGTGAGGTCAATAGTAGACAGTCTAAGGTTAAAGTTTTTGGGGTTTGGGGAAGAAACTACAGAGTCGGGTAGAGTATTCCAGACATTGACCACTCTATTGCTGAAGTCGTATTTCCTGCAATCAAGTTTGGTGCGGTTAACTTTGAGTTTGTATCTATTGTGTGCTCTTGTGTTGTTATGGTTGAAGCTGAAGTATTCATTGACAGGTAGGACATTGCAATGTATGATTTTATATACCATGCTTAAATCAGACCGAAGACGGCGTAATTCAAGGTTTTCTAGTTCTAGAATTTCAAGTCTGGTGGCATAAGGTATTCTACAACGAGTAGAGGAGTGGAGAACTCTTCTTGTGAAATATTTCTGGACTTTCTCAATTGTGCTAATATCAGATACGTAATGTGGGTTCCAGACTGATGAACTGTATTCGAGTATTGGTCTAGCAAATGTTTTGTATGCTCTGGTTAGTAGTGTGATATTACCAGAGAAAAAGCTACGTAGGATTAGGTTAACAACTCTTAATGCCTTTTTGGCTATGTAGTTGCAGTGGGCTCTAGCACTTAGATCATTAGAGGTGAGTATTCCAAGGTCCTTTACAGAGCTTGGGTCATCAACAAGATCTTGACTATTCAGCTTGTATTTTATTTTCTGATTTTTTTTTGCCAATATGTAAGACAGAGCATTTATTTGTTGAGATTTGAAGTTGCCATTTGTTTGACCATTCTGATACATAGTCAAGATCTTTTTGTATGGTAGCAGTATTGTCTGTGGTATTGAACAGCTTTACATCATCAGCTAAAAGAACGCAATTGCTCTTAATATGATCACAGAGGTCATTTATGTAGAGTATGAAAAGAGTTGGTCCTAGAACACTGCCTTGGGGGACACCACTATTGACAGGTACAGAATTTGATAGGACGCTCCCAATTTTGACCATTTGTTGTCTGTTTGCCAGGAATGCTTCTATCCAGTTATTCAGTTGTCCAGAGATACCATAAGATTTTATTTTTAGGAGTAGTTTGTCGTGTACCACTGAATCAAAGGCTTTACAGAAGTCTATGTAGATTGCGTCTATTGCTTTGCCCTGGTCGAGTTGTGTCGTCCATATGTTTTTGCAGTGTAAGAGTTGCAGATTACAGGATAGTTTTTTTCTGAAACCAAATTGTTTATTGGAGAGTAGGTTGTTTGTCTCTAAGTGGAGGATGATGCATTGGTTAATAATTGATTCCATGACTTTACAGGTGACGCAGCATAAAGAGATTGGTCTGTAATTTTCAACTAGGCTTGGGTCTCCCTTTTTGAAGATGGGGATGACTGTGGCTTGTGACCATAGGGTAGGCAAGGAGCTGGTCCTGAAAGATTTTTCAAAGATTATGCTTAGAGGTTTGGCTATGGCAGTGGATAGCTTTCTTAAGAAGTAGGCACATATTCCATCCGGTCCAATAGATAGAGATGGTTTTAGATTACGTAGTGCTTTTTCAACATTGTCTTCTGTAAAATCGATATGTATTAGATCATTGTTGTTATCTGGGGTACGGCTAGGAAATACTGGGCATGATCCATTGCTGTTTACAAATACTGAGCCGAAGAATGTGTTAAAGATGTTGGCTTTAATGGTGTCGTCGTTGCAGTCTTTACCATCAGGTCCTATCAAGGGTGGGATGGACCTTGAGTCTTTTAGTTTGTTGTTTACAAAATTGTAAAAAGCACGGGTGGAATTGGTGCTTAGAAGGTTTTCCTCTTGTTTAATGTGATAATTGGTGCATTCGGTCTTTATCTGGTGGCATAAATTTTTGTATCGGCTTTTGAAATTGGCAACGTGACCAGATTTGTTTTTCCGCCAGAGTGATCTCTTTTTGGATTGAAGTTTCCTTATTGTTATGGGTAATCTGCTTTTTTGTTTTGTTTTGGGAGTTGTTGTTGGTACATATAGTTTGATGACTCTTTTGACTTCAAGTAAAAATATGTTGTAATGGTCTTCAACAGTATTGCATCCAGTGAATAGAGATTGCCAATCAAGGGATGAGAGATCGTTGTCTATAAGATCATAGGTGCCTTTTTGAAGTTACAATTGGGGATTACATCATTGTGGTGATTTTTGTGTGGGCGTATGTTGAGACAAAAGTCAATCATATTGTGGTCACTGCTGGAAAAGGGTTCTTTAGTTTGTATTCCGTAAATTAAATTCAAACTATTGCAGAAGATGAGATCGAGGCAGTTGTTTAGTCTAGTGTTGTTGGTTACTAGTTGTTCCAGTCCCAGATTTGTAATAGCATTGTAGAAGGTTGTGTGTATGATTTCAGTTGTACAATCATTTAGGGTCCAGTCAATATGAGGTAGATTGAAATCACCAAGAAAGATAAAAGGGTATGGGCAGGATGCAGCCCATGTTAGTAATGTATTTAGCTTGTTTACATGTTCGATATGAATGAAAGGGATAGTTTTTTGTTTTTTTTTGCCAGCTATGAACATTTTAACCTTTGTCTTGCCTTACATTGTAGAAACATCCTTGTAGTTTCCCTTTACAATCTGGTTCTGATCGGTGATGTGAGAAATGTTCATCTTTATGAATCTTGTTTTCTGTTTAACATCACTTTTACATTATTAATTATGTATGCGGAAAGGAAGCAATGGCATCTGTTGTTGTTAATCTACTGTATGTCCATGCATTCTTATACTCTTCGATTCACAGCCTGTAAACTGTCAGAAGCACAGAAAGTTTTCCTCTGCATATTCCTCCCCCTGCCTATGTTAATTTATTATGTTGATGTCGACTGCATGAAAACTATTTCCTTAACTGAGAGTTTTCTTGATTTGCATAATGAGATATTGGTTTGCAGAAAAATTTGCCCAATTAAAGAGCACTTCTGAAAACTCACTTTGGTCACAATCACAACTTCTGAAGGCAAGCTATTCCACTAATTGATTGCTGTCACCATTAGGAAATTTATCCTTAGTTCTAAGTTAAATTAATACTTCTTATATTAATATTATATGGTATTAATGTCACATACAAGCTGTCCACACAGTTGCTTTGGATTGTGAGACAGGCAGCTTATAAATTTAATAAATGAATAAATGAACACATATTTTAACTAAAATTCTCCATGAAAATCATTCAAAAAAATGTGAATAAGAAATCACATGAGATTTAGATATAGAAACCCTGTCCTGACTGATATTTCATTCCCAATTAACAACAAACGATCTATCTTTTAGTTATCCTTCAGGTCTCAGTTTTAGACTATGTTGCTTTATCTATTTATATGATTAATGATGAGATCTATGTAAGTTTAGGAAATATTTTAAACTATTCAAAGCAACTTCTAGTAAACACTCAGCTGCTCTTACAATTATTCTTTTTAGAACTTCTGGCTGGGAATTTTGCAAGCTGTAGCCTACAGACATCACCTTGCCAAAAAGTGGGATATTCCGATTTGTACATAACAGTTTTCCAAGGTAGGAAAACAGAAGTGAAATATTTCTAATTTAGCATATGTAATTTCAGTTTTATTTGTTTAAATATTACTACTGTCAGAGTCAATAAAATCAAATTGGAATTTCTATTCAACCATAAATGTTTTTCGTAGTTAATATATAAAGATTACTGTTCACTAGCCTCTAGGAAATGCTGAGTACATAGCCAAATTCTGTATTGTGCATATTTACATGACATTATTGAATTGGCATTTACTTGATATTATGGCCTCAAAAATGTATTTACTTGCTTTGTAATGAAGCTTCTATGGAGGACAAAAACAAATTTTAATACAGATAATGAAAAACCATCATGAAGATTCACTTTTGTGAGTTTAATTTACTATAAATAGAAAATAATTTTATATGGTTTCTGTTTGCTCTTTCACTCTCAGTTTGAAATATTTTCAAAGTGCAATCAGCTGTCATTTGAAATAAAGAGAATTTATCTTCATCCCAAGCATTTGATAACATGGGAGAAATATCTATAGCTATCTAGATAAGACTACAAATTCTATCATTCTTTACCAATGAATGTCAACTGAATCAGAATAGAACAGATAGAAACTAATAATGTTTGGCCATAAATTCTTTATCCCAGTAGAAGTGTCACAGCTGTCCAACATCAGAGAAAATGGTGGAAAATATGATTACTATGGACACATTTATCTTTTACATAAATACATAAGACTCGGGGTTTAGCTTGGTGTAGTATTCAACCCAGAACTTGCTTCTCTGAGTTTGATTCTAAAATATCATAGCTTCTGAAACTAAGATAACATTATGATTGTTGTATGTAAGTTCATATAATGGAACACTTAAAGAGTCCAAGATTGTAAATCCATGCTATCTATAAGTAATATCCTTGTTGGTTATTTGAATTCCACAGAAGTATAATGACTTCTTAAAATTTGAAAACAATGTCTGTGACAATCCAATGTATTCATTACTATCCAAACATTTGATCCAACTCTGCTTACCTAGATTCCTTAATGTTCATTCCCAGTTTGGATGTTCATATTCTCTTATTTATTTATATATCAAATTTATAGAGCAACAGAGTGACTATAGATGAAACTAAAACATAAAGGCTATATAAATATTGTATTCCAACAGAAAACAGTTAAAACAGGAATAAACTAAAGTTAAAAAGGTGGAGAAGGACTTCATGGTTCTAACCAATCCCAAGGTAGCATGCTCCTGTGTGAGCCCCAGTGAGTTGGAAGACCCAGATCTTCAAACACTTCCAAAAGGCCAGGAGAATGGTCTTCCAGACATCTCAGGACAATATTGCTTATCTTGTAATCTATATTCTGAGAGCACACACAGCTGGGAGTGCAGATTTAAGTGAGTCACCAGCTTAGAGTTGTTATGTTCCCACAAATTTCCAACTGCTCTTCAGCTACATTGATCTTTATCTAATGCCAATATAGTGTTGAATTTTAGTTAACTAAATTCTTGTTTATGGGCTTAATCAATGAATCCTCTGAACTTCAACTTAATGTTAATATATGGTCCTGATTCTCCACACCCGACATATTCTGAACTTTCTTAGAAACATCAGATGCCAATTAATATTTGTGCTATTGATCCTTTTCTATTCTTAGATAATTTTTACTAGGCTTGTTCTGATGTTTTCTATGTAGAGGTAATAATTTTTCAGTCATCCTGATTCCAGTATCTAGCAGTTATATTGACTTCCATCCATTTGCTCCTTAAATTCTGACCAGACCTGTGTGTGTGTGTGTGTGTGTGTTTGTATAGTCAATTCAGCATATTTATTTTCAGCTTAATGTTACATTTATGTAATAATACATTTTTCAAAACACAACACTGAACGCAAACTACAAATACAAGCATCACTATTATATATTCCTATTTTATGATGTTAGACTTATAAGTATTTCATTTCACAATTTTCATCAGATATAGAAAGTAATATTACTTCCTCTGTGTCTAAAGATATAATTGTACATGTGTTTATAATTTAGGTTAGGGCTTTATAAATTTTTATAAATTCTTACCATCCCTAGTGACCTTGTGGTTTCTGCTGACAATAATAGAATAAGAAGAAAGAATAGGACTATGAAAAATATAAAAGGACATTGTGTAACATGCAGGGTTGTATTGTGATAAGCAATGTGTCCTTAAAATCTAGGATTGCCTATTATATATACTCAGTCATAAATTGTCTTAATTGTGGCAATGAATTGTGTACTCTGTCTAGCTGACAGATAAAAATCAGAAGGAAACAGGTGAAAAAAGAAGACAAGAAAGGTCGGATAATCGGTAATGTTGCAATTGTTCAAGTAAGTTCTACATAAAATGACATTACAAAAAGAAATAAAATATATCATGAATCTTCAGCAGGAAGTAAGCATTTTACCTAACTGAAAGGGTTTATGTCTAAATGAAGAAGATGTATTTGAACGGATTTGACATCAGAGATTTTTAAAAGAGGACTGTGTTGGCACATTCTCAACCAATCAATATATTGAACTATAGAATGCACATTAGCATTTATATTTTTGTTTATTAAGATATCTATAGCAACTTCCATAGTCATGTCATTCAAAAGCTGGGAGTAGGTTTTCAGAAAATATTGAGAGGCAAAGATTAAAGTGGTTGAATAAAGACTTATCACAATGAGATGCTTTCTAAAGATAATGTTAAGAAATGGAAAACGATTATAAAATTTTTGGCATCTATTTTAGTAAATTTACATTATATATATTTTTAAAAGTTAAGCTTATTGACAGATCTTATTGTTAAGATATTAGCCAGTAAAATGATAAAAGGTAAGAATCTCCTGCATTTTATCAAGCAGAGCGAGACCAACTATTAGACAAAATAATGTGGCCCCCTTTGGTAACAGGTATCAAGGTTGGGAATGGTAAAAGGCAGTGCTATGTATGCCCTACATGTTGACTTGTGTCAGTCTGTCATTGTTCTGACCCAGCCGGGTTCTGAGAGAGCAAACACAGATAAACTCAGTAACTCAAATCTTCACAGCTTTAATCTACAAATAAACTTCTTTGTAGATAAAAGATGGCTTGCAGCCAATTAGTCCAACCAGAAAAGCCTTGACAGAATTCTTCAGATAAGCCAGTATCTCTACACAATGCTGGGTCCTTAGAGCTTCTTAGAACTTTTTGCCTTCTACAGAGCAAAAACCCTTTGAAACCAGGCTTATATCCCCTGGAGGGAGGGGCCATTAATTAGCATTCTTACTCTCGAGTCGCCTGTGCTGCTCTTCTATGAATCATCCTGCGCTCACTTGCACCTAGCATAGGTGCCTCAGGAACCTCCTCCTCACTGTTGCCAGCTAACCACAAAACTCATCTGGAAAATCACCTATAAAAATAAATTTATTTTTGGAATCTCAAACCTGCCCTCAATAGCTACAAGCAAAAGATTAAATACATATAGATAAATTGATTTTATTGCAAATACTGATAACAGCAATAGCAGTTAGACATATATACTGCTTCACAGTGCTTTACAACCACTCAAAGCAGTTTACAAAGTCAGCATATTGCCCCCAACAATCTGGGTTCTCATTTAACCACCTCAGAAAGATGGAAGGCTGAGTCAACCTTGAGCCTGGTGAGATTCGAACTGCCAAATTGCAGGCAGGCAGGCAGCAGAAGTAGCTTGCAGTACTGCACTCTAACCACTGCGCCGACACAACTCATAATAATGTTAATAATGATAAACATCAATTACTATATGATCTAGGAATCATGCCATGGTTGTGTCAGACTCAGTGGTGGGACTCATCTCTGGGGGGGATGAGTCTGCCTACAAAGATGAGGTGGACCAGTTGCTTTCGTGGTGTGGAGGCAATAACTTGGTCCTCAAACCAATAAGACCAAGGAGCTTATAGTGGACTATAGAAGGAACAGATCAGACATCCAGCCCTTGCTTATCAATGGAGACCGAGTGGAGCAAGTGGCCAGTTTTAAGTTTCTGGGTGTTACCCTAAAAGAGGACCTGACCTGGGGTGCTCACATTGCAGCACTGATCAAAAGGGCCCAGCAGAAATTATACTACCTGAGACTTCTCAAAAAACAACAAGTGAATGAAAAACTGCTGGTGACCTTCTACCGGTGCACCATAGAGAGTATCTTAACTTACTGTACCTCTGTATGGTTTGCCAATTGCACAGTGGCAGATAGGAAAGCACTCCAGATGGTTAAGGTCATTGCCCAGAAGATCGTTGGTTGCCCTCTCCCCTCTTTGGAAGAGCTTTATAGCTCCTGCTGCTTTAAGAAAGTTCAGAACATTCTCAAAGATCCATCTCATCCTGGGCACCCTTTTTTTGAACTATTACCATCTGGCAGAAAGTACTGAATAATAAAACAAGGACAAATAGGCTGAAAAACAGCTTCTATCCCAGGGCAGTAGCTCTTTTGAATTCTAATGTATAATGCAGTGTTGGTGCAGTGTCTGGGGGTTTCGGTTCAATGTGTGGAGTGTGAAAGATTTGTGTTTGTGTTTATTTTCATGGTCATTGTTAGGAATCTATCCACAAATTAGTTGGGTTGGCAATATATAAACCAACAATGTATGTTTGTAGCTTTAAGACAAAATCACTGTATTAATTTATACTATATTCTGATTGGTTGATTATATTGCAACTTACCATAAGAGGGAGCTAGAGATCATAGCTTGCTCTTTCTGACATTCTGTTGCTATCTAAGGTTCTCTGTTGTATATATGCTGTGCTTATACTTTGATATTTTTGTTTGCTGTAAATGACAAAGGTAACTGGTAAGAAGACTTTGTAATTGGATATTCTTTGGACTGTTAAATGTATATGACCTGGACCGTTTATTGGACTGTGCTATTTCTTAAAGTAAACTTTAACTCAGTTTAGTGTATCTTTGTGTGGCTGAATTATTATTCATAACTACTCTCATAAACATTTTCATTTGCATATCCTTGTTATTCAAGGGTTATTCTATACATATCATAACAGTCATGATGTGCACTGAAGATGGTATTTGATTTCATTGTATGAGGTGCAGTGACAATAAAGTAAACTAAACTAAACTATTGTTCTGTCTCCCAACTTTGTATGATAACAGAATTTTCGCTGTTTGTTTCTTGGCCTTGGAGATAGATAGAATTTATACAGTGTTTTGAGAATGAATGAGAGAATGAGAAACAGACCAGTTTCCTTGCTTTCCAGCATATTGCCCTTCGACATAGTGAAAAATGTTGTCCCTTAACCAGGGTGGCATAAGATGCATGTCAGTCTAATCATATTTTAACCAGCATCATCATAACATGCAACCAGAATTGCGTTGATGAAACTATCACATCCTTTGGTCTCAAGCAACCCTTTTCTAAATCCATTTTTTTTGCCAGACATTACTACACTGTATTAAAAATAAAATGTAACATCAAAATAAAATTGTTCATATTATTGAATATATGCATACTTTATCTACTGTTAATCAGTTTGATATGTTAAAATATATATTAAGGTTTGTATTAATGTAATGGTTGATGTGCTAGCTTAGGAACAGAGATCCAAGTCTGAGCTTACGCTCACTTAGGGAAAGTGACTGCATTTCTTATGGCATTTTGTAAGTCTTTTGTATGTTTACTCTGCCTGCTTTTGCACTTAAACAATGATATTATTGTAACAGATCATTGATTCTGGACAATTGCTCTAAGCAAAACAGGTATGATTCAGACTTGGCATTCCCAAGGAGAAAAATGTGAAGCAAATAATTCTCTTCCTTTGATAAGGGAACGTGTAGTATATGTGGAATGGTTCTACTATTATACCATTTGTGTCAATGTTACACTAACATGAGATAGCAGATATCTTCTGTTATTAATTCAGGTGCCAATTGGCATATGATACCTTTCAGCTAGTGGGCATAAAGTAATTATTCTCTATAACTGTATACTTCCACCCCTATAGAAAGACTTTCATAGTTCTTGACTGAAGAGCCAATAATCACTGTCTTTTCTGCATACTCACTATGGAAATTTTGTTATGGTTCTCCAATTTTTTTTGGCCCCTTATAAGAGGTAGCAATTTCAAGCAAGCAAGCAAGCAACATGGCCAACAATGATGAAAAAGAGCATTTAAATGTATAGTTAAGCCTGTATCTAAATCTATTTAAAGATTATCTTTAAGTGAAAAGTATTTTGTTCTCTTTAAAAACAAATATTTTTTTTTATTTAAAGATAATTTTACCTAACCTGTTTGTCAAGGCCCAAAAGTCCCAGATGGCATGCCAAGCACTGGCTGAAAATCATGGGGATTGCAGACCTAGCACATCTTGGTCAGGAAAGTATTTTAAGAGATCTCAAAATGTTGTAATAATGAAGCATGAAAAAAGTATTATTTGAACTTTTTTAATAGAAAAGGCTGTTGGAGAAATGACAGCTGATGTGATTGCACTGCAATTACTATTAAAATTAAAGCAAATGAAAATATATCTTAATTGAAATCCTGAAGCAACAGGACACCTAGAATTAGCCTTGACTGGCACAGCAAGCATGATTTAACAAGGGCGTTGGAAACAGCATTAATTTGACAGTTAAAAGATTTAAGGTCATTCTTTTTCAGTACTTCATCTAATTTCATCTCTTTTCACCTGAGCTTTGAAATAATTGCTGGATTTTAGCAAGTACCTCACTGCATTTTTTTTTTGGCAATGAAAGTTTGGATTGTTATTTTTAAAGCTCTTGTAACTATATTTTTCTTGATATTTCTATTCTATTGGATTTTTGAAACCTGTGTGTACCAAACGACAAGGAAACATTTAAAACAATAAAAAGTTTCCATTCATACTATTTTTTATGTCAGAATACTATACAATGTTCTAATATTTAAAGTTCCATGAGAAGTAAGAAAGTGAATCTCATTGGATGATCAACTTACTTTTAAAGAACCAGAAAGCAAGACAAGAAACAATGGATGGAAACTAATCAAGGACAGAAGCAATCTGGAATTAAGGTGTTGAAAGAAATATCCTTCTGGGTTCAGTTCCAAGTGGGGAAAAAGACACTGGAAACATGGAGGCTGTTTGGAAAGATGATTTAATGGTGGACAGCAGGACCACATGGCTTGGAGCTCCAAAGTGAAAAAGAAAGGATGATCACATGCTTAAAGGTGAGAAGAGAAGGTCAAGAAAGGCTGAGTTGCTGAGAGTGCCTGGGTTTTATAACCCTTGTTGGGATTTGAACTGGAGCTTGTATTCTGATTGGTTGTCAGACTCCCATGAGGCCATGCAGAGACAACTCTGTAGGCTGTCCCGAGTTCCAGGTTTGGTTGAGCCTTGCTGGATGATGAAGCCCTGAAAGGGCTTTTGAGAAATTGCTATAGTTTTGCCTGGAGATCTTTGTTATGTAAAGTATCCTGGCCCAGGCCTTAATGGCCCACCCATTAACAAAGGTGGGGGTGAGTTTCTGCTTCTGAGATGAGTTTCTGCTCTTGAGTTTCTACTCTTTTTAGGGGAAATATTCTGCCTTTTTAATATTTCCCAGGATATTTCATTTTTCTAGGAGACGGGTGGGTACTAACTTCCTACAAAGGCAAGATCTCCTAACAGTGAGGACAATTAACCAGTGGAACAGCTTGCCTTCAGAAATTGTAGATCAGGAGTCTTCAAACTTGACCGCTTTAAGACTTATGGACTTCAACTCCCAGAATTCCTCCTCCAGTTATGTTAGTTCAGAAATTCTGGGAGTTGAAGTCCACAAGTCTTCAAACTTGCCAAGTTTGAAGACCCTTGTTGTAGATGCTTCATCACTGAAGAGATTGGACAGTCACTTGTCTGAAATGGTATAGGGAAGGGGTGTCAAATTCACATCATCATGGTGGTGTCATGTGACGTATCGGGACTTTCCCCTCCTTCACTAAACTGGGCTCAGGCGTGGCCAGTGCATGACTCATCTGGCCACAGGTTGGGAGATTGACAGCCCTGGTAGTGGATCTCCTGTTTGAGAACAGGTTTGGACTAGAAGATCTCCAAAGTCCCTTGCAGCTGTATTCTGATTGATTGATTAAACCAGATCTAAATAGCTGGTTTCTTATGTCATATGGATTTTTTCCCAACTGGAAACAATAAATACAGAGTTTATTTTTCAAGGCTACATTTTTCTTTTTAAGTTGCAGAATACCAACAAGGCTTCCTAAAACAGTTATTTTATATAATCAGGATGCAAGATAAAGGTTGATACTTGGTAGAATTTCACACCTGGTTATATTTGGTGCACTCCCCACTATAAAGAATAAAGCAGGTTCTGCCTGCAGCAATTGATGACAATTTATAATTCTTAAAAGAAAATAAGTTCTGTGAGAATCTTGAAGAAAGTGCTCTGGGAAGTTATTAGGAAGCAGCAGCAAATATCTCTTTAGATATTTTTGCTATCTGCTAGAAGATATATTTTTTAAAAATGATTCATCTTCTTATCTTGTTTTCACTCTACAGAGAAGACCAAGGCTTAATAATTAGTTATACACGAGTCACATAAAATACATCTTTAACAGGTATCACTGCCGAACAGCTATAGCAAGTCTATGTGGCATCGGCACTGAGTATAAAATTCAGTCCAGAAAGCACTGGAAATGTTTTCAATGTATCACTAAAGACCTGTAGGACATATAAAAGTTTAAAACATGCTTTTTGATCAGGCTGATAAGCTTTAATTGCTGGTGGATCATTACCAATAGCAGAAGCATGATCTGACTTTAACATCAGAGATACATGATGGTGCAATGGTTAGAATGCAGTAGTGCAGTCTAACTCACTGCTCACTCCAGGAGTTTGATTCTGAATGGGTGAAGGTTGACTCAGCCTTCCAAGGTTGTTAAATGAGGACCTAGATTGTTGGGGGCAATATGCTGACTCTGTAAACTGCTTAGAGAGTGCTGTAAAGCACTATGAAGCTGTATATAAGTCTAAGTGCTATTGCTGTTGACATCAGCTGTTTCGTACTATTTAACTGTCCATTATTCTGAAAGAAAGTGCTTTGCCATCTTCTCTGTTTTAATTATATTGTCAAATAAAATAAGTGAAATATGGGATGGATAAAAGGTCATCCTTCTAGAATGAGGAATTAATTGACATAAATAGATATAGTGGGGACTTTTGGGATTAAAAGTCAGTCTTGATATTTCCCATTATCCCCAAATTAAATTCACCACCTTGCCTTTCTCTATAGCACTGCACTGTCTGTACTGCAGCCATGATGCCATAATGAAATTCTTTGAAGCCAACACATCAGCACAGAACTTCTACTGGAGCCAGTTAACGGCAGGCATAAATTCTGTTGCTATCAAAGCCATCCAACCTAAATTCCTATGCAAATTAATCCAGATGATTGGATGTATCCCAAATTTGGCATCCACATCAAATCAAGCCTAAGTAAAATGAACATTATGGACTGCATCATTATCATTTTTAATGATCAGTTACCTCCAATCAAGAAGTTTGATGATATTTTAGATTGATGATATTTTTCCCTTAGGAAGAACCGAGAAGTCAGCTTTAGATCTTTAGAGATTCTCAGAATTTCTGCCAACATTAACTGTGGATTACCAAGGGCAGAGCATAACAGGATAACAGAGTTGGAAGACTTTCCTTGGAGGTCTTCTACTCCAACCTTCTCTTCAAGCAGGACAGCCTATTCCATTCTAGACAAGTGGCTTTTCAGTCTCTTATTAAAAACCTGCAGTGATGGAGCACCCACAACTTCTGAAGGCAAGCTGTTCCATCAGTTAATTTTAGGAAATTTCTCCTTAGTTCTAGATTGCTTCTCTCTGATTAATTTCCATCCATTGCTCCTCATCTTGTCTTCAGGTGTTTTGAAAAATAAGTCTTTGTGATGGTCCTCATAAAACATATGTGAATCAATAAAATGAACAGAGAATAATCTCTTGTTTTGGTTAGGAAATTTAACACTTATAAGCCACTCAAGATTTTCAAATTAATTTGCTTTTTCTAAACATCTTCCAACATTCTCAACAGTAAAGTCTTCTTTAGAGACTCCTTCCATAATGTAGAACACACTCACACTCCGTTCTCACACTCTCCTTTCTCTTGAACTGACATTTCATTAATTCCTGTATCCTTATGAATTAGTAATTACTAAGCACTAATCTTACTTCATTTTCTGCATAACAGGTTCTTCTAAGTAGAGAATATTCTCTAAAACGTTAGATCCTAGAGAATGTCACATCCTATGGTACACAAAGTCAATACACTCTTTCCACATTTGTTTGATCTCCTTGGAATAAATTAATAGTGTATCAGTCAGTATGAGAAAAAAAAAACCATATTTCCTGACAATGTCTGAGAATCCACTCTACAATCAAACACACATCTTTGTATTGTTCATACTTGGAATATTGTACATCATTTTTTGGAATATTGCAAGCATCTAAAAGTCAAAAGTCTATGAAGAATTTCAAAAGCTTTCAAGCACCTTAAAGCTACTCAATTCAATTTGATGCTTCAAAACAAGTCTCTGCTTTATCATTTAAATCTGCTCCAAGGAATATTTTTACTAAAACTTCTTATAAGCTTTCCATAGGCCTATGAATAGGTTGTAATCACAATTAATCACTATTAAGCAGACTGTAACTTAATATGACATATAACTTAATATGACATATAACTTAATATGACACATAACCACTGTTTAAGTGTAATAAAATCAAATTGGTCATTATATTGGTCATTAAGTTTATATTGGGGAATATTCTTATAATTTGCAAAGCAAAATATAAAAATATACTACAGAAAGTTAAATCTCCTTGACAGCAATCAGAAATATTCTAAAATGTTTTTTTGTTTCATTTTAGTCACTGGTTGAAAGAAACAATATTAGAATCCTTGCAACCGCGGTGTGGTCTAGATTTATCCTAAACTGTGTGGTCCTAATTGCAACTTAAATACATATCTAAATTCATTATTATTATTATTATTATTATTATTATTATTATTATTATTATTATTATTATTATTATTATTATTAAGCTATGGAATAGAAAGATAAATAATATTTCTATCCTATAGCTGCCTATTCCTTTTTTTGGTAATGTTTTTTATTTTATATTTACAATAAATCCATCTTTCATTTAAACAGTGTACAGACTGGGTACATATGTTTTGTGCTAACAATTATAATTAGTACTTATCTTTACAACCATTGTCTCTTATATCTATTATCTTTATAGCAATGTTAACTCATTTCTCTACATCTATTCCATTTTAACTTGTTTTATTTTCCAACCATTGATAAAATAGACCCCATACCATGCAATATTCAGTTTCGTTTCTTTTTTATTTAATTGCCAGTGTTAATCTATCCATCTCTGCACATACAAATATTTTCCCAATCACTTTTCCCTCTGCTGGAATTTTATCGCTTTTCCAATTCTGAGCAAATACAATCCTAGATGCTATTAATACGTGAATAATTAAATATATTTCTTCTTTGCTATCATATTCAGGTACCATCCCTAATAAAAATATTTCAGGTTTCAAATCTATATGTTGCTTTATCATTTTTTCCAACCATGTTAGAATGATTTCTTCCCTTGAAACAGTCAAGCAATATATCCAATGTGCCATTCCAAGCAATGATCTTATGCTGCATTATGTCTTATGCCTTTCATGTCTTACATCTTTCCAAAGCCAATCAACATTTGAATAGATAATTAATGTGTACCATGATGCATATGCACTGTAAAGAATTTCTTTATCCATGCACAGGAACAACTAATTATTTCATTCACTCTGCTTAAAATGTTTGGATGGAAGGTATGTCTAAGATTTTTATCTAATCCCAGATAAGTGAGATAGAAAACTGTTTGCAAATTGGAAATAATGCCTTTTTTCAGATAAACTATCTTATTCAGTGGTGCAGTGGTTAGAATGACGCGGGGGTTAGAGTGCTGTACTGCAGGCCACTTCTGCTGACTCTCAGCTGCCTGCAATTTGGCAGTTCAAATCCCACCAGGTTCAAGGTTGACTCAGCCTTCCATCCTTCCAAGGTGGGTAAAATGAGGACCCAGATTGTTGGGGGCAATATGCTGACTCTGTAAACCACTTAGAGAGGGCTATAAAGCACTATAAAGTGGTATATAAGTCTAAGTGCTATTGCTACTTTATTAATAAGTTAGGATTCAGTAGGAATTTTCAGAATTTGCTCCTGGGTATGCTTGATCAACCATGGCTCATACAATGCATGGATCAAATTTTCTTTTTCATGCAGGCTGTTGCATTTCCATGTCATAGAGTTATAGGCTGAAAGGATGAATGTAAAAGCAACTGTTACTTGATCACTATCAGAATAATGACCATTACTGAATCAAATTGCTTTGAATTCAAATAAGGCACTGATATAATTATTACATGTTTTTTTAAATAAGTTTTGGCTGTATATGTGCACGTCTGTTTGCAGATATCATGGTATGCATGTAGTACCATGCAGATACTTTGGTGTTATTCCAGAGATTTAAAAGTTACACGAAACATTGGGTGATTATGTAATTACTGGCTTGAGAGTCTTGCTGTGAGATGGCACAATTATGTGATATAATTGTTTGAACACGGATGTATTAGTGTTTAAAGGAAAGCACTAATGAGCTTTTTTCCTTACCATGAATATTTAACTGCTGGGCTTGTCAGCAATTATCAGACAGTACCACTGACAAGAGTAAGTACTGTTTTATTCCTCATGAATGTTAAAAGGGAGATACATTTTAGGACAGATAATCTAATCTGATAGCACTGATTAGATTTACTGGGACAAGAACATGTTTTAGAAACTACAAAAACAATCTTCTTAGATTTGCATGGCAATAAATTTATAACATGTGATGCATCATTGAGTTGTTATGAATTCAAAGGTTTACTGTAGACCATATTTTAAGTAGATATAGTGGTACTCATTCTCAGCCATTTACAAAGACCCTGTGTGTTGAGAGGGCAATCAGATGTCTATTGCCATTAAAATAGTAATGACATCAAAGCCATCATGATTATACTGAATCTGGCAGCTATTTTAAAGCATTTTGGAGGATATAAATCAGATAGTACTGATATTGTTTCTAGTATCATAAATTAGTAATTCCTGAGTTTTTTAAGCTAATAGTGTTGGTTCATATTTGGGAGGAAGGCAGGGGTGGGATTTAACAACTGGTTCTGTGGGTGAGGCTTGGTTGGTGGGCGTGGCTTGGTGGTCATGTTATTGGCTGGGCATGGCCAACTCAATATCACTCACATTGAGGCATGCATCTCTTTGCCTGGCCTCTCATGACTGTGCGGATGCTGCAACAGTTGTAAGTGTGAAAAATGGTCATAAGTCACTTTTTTCAGTGCCATTGTAACTTTGAATGGTCCCTCCACACAAGCAAAGTACCAGCAAAGGAGGGGAAAAAAACTCCAGAGAAGTTCCTGAGACAGGAAGTCTAGTCCTGCCAAGAATGTATTAAGGGTTAACGGAGAGGCAGTTTCTGTAAGCAACACCAGAATGTTTCCTTCCTGCCTTCCTTACAGGATTAGGCCAGTAATTTCTTCTAACAACCAGTTCTCCGAACTGCTTAGAATGTTAACAACCGGTTCTAGCGAATAGGTGCGAACTGGTAGAATCCCACCCCTGGAGGAAGGTGATAAAAACATACCCTTCTACTTTGAAATTATTACTTGAGGTATGCAAACTAAGCATAAGAAATAATATATAGCAGCTATAACAATAGAAAAGCTTTAATTTTACCCAAAACTAGACAATCTGTGCTCCTTTGGGTCATTGTTTCAGAGATATTTCTTTACCTGAACTGAGAAACAGAAAGACCACAGGTGGACAAAACAGCAGTGCGGACAGGAATGACATCTGACTTCATCTTCCCCATTATGTTTCCTTGTGGAAGTCTGACTGTGAACATTGGAAAGCCCCTTCCCTTTCCTTCCCACCAGGCAGTAAGTGGCTGCAGCTAGGTGGAGACAGGTGGGAGAGAGGGAGTGTGCAAGTGACCAGCATGGAGGCATTGAACTAGCATAAGGGATTGATTCACCTCTCCATTGACTTTCTTCCCACAAGGCAAGCTTTTCATAAGCAGAAATATATGGGTAAAAAGCATGTGAGAAACCGACAAGAAGCATAGGAGCATTGGCAACCATATCAACTTCTAAGTTCCCCATGGACTTGTGGAAAGGTGGCAGTGAATGTTGAAAATGGGATCACAGGAGCATTGGCACAGAATACACAATAGCACAGAACTGTTGAAACAGTAAAATCATTCCCAAAATGTCATTCCTTTGAGAGTAAATGGGTCCCAGTATTCTCTAAGTTGCCCATTTGATGAATCTTTGTTGACAAAGTTTTGCCCCATCATGCAGTATTTCACTCAACTCATTTCATTCAGGTTTCAAAGTATCAAGCATTCATATGAGTGTTAGTAGAATATAGATAGTTAGAGATTCTTGATAGAAATATGGCAGAGCCATATACAGCTCCTGGCCAAACCTGTGGTCACTAGCCATGGTTATCTCCATCTTCAAAAAGGGAAACCCCAGCCTAGTTGAGAATTACAGACCAGATCTCCTTATGCTGCGTCACCTGTAAAGTCATGGAATAATTTATTAACCAATCCATTATCCTCCACTTAGAGACAAACAACCTACTTTCTAATAAACAATTTGGTTTCAGAAAAAACCTATCCTGTAATCTGCAACTCTTACACTGCAAAAACATATGGACTACACAACTCGATCAGGGCAAAGTAATAGACACAATCTACATAGACTTCAGTAAAGCCTTTGATTCAGTGGTACACAACAAACTACTCCTAAAACTAAAATCTTATGGTATCTCTGGACACCTGCATAACTGGATAGAAGCATTCCTGTCAAACAGACAACAAATGGTCAAAATTGGGAGCGTCCTATCAAATTCTGTACCTGTCAACATTGGTGTCTAGGACTAACTCTCTTCATACTCTACATAAATGACCTCTGTGATCATATTAAGAGCAACTGTGTTCTTTTTGCTGATGATGTAAAGCTATTCAACACCACCGACAATACTGCTACCCTTCAAAAAGACCTCGACTATGTATCAGAATGGTCAAACAAATGGCAACTTCAAATCTCAACAAATAAATCTGTCTTACATATTAGGGAAAAAATCAGAAAATAAAATACAAGCTGGATAGTGAAGACCTTGTTGATGATTCAAACTCTGTCAAGGACCTTGGAGTACTCATCTCTAATGATCTAAGTGCTAGAGCCCACTGTAACTACATAGCCAAAAAGGCATTAAGAGTTGTTAACCTAATCCTGTGTAGCTTTTTCTCTGGTAATATCATACTACTAATTAGAGTATACAAAACATTTGCTAGACCTATACTTGAATACAGCTCATCAGTCTGGAACCCACATTACGTATCTGATATTAACACAGTTGAGAAAGTCCAGAAATATTTCACAAGAAGAGTTCTCCACTCCTCTACTCATTGCAGAATACCTTATGCCACCAGACTTGACATTCTAGACCTAGAAAACCTAGAACTACGCAGCCTTCGGTCCAATCTAAGTATAGTATATAAAATCATACATTGCAATGTCCTACCTGTCAATGAATACTTCTGATAAGAAGTATCTCAAACTCTGATAAGAACGAGCCTCACCAAGGTTGTGCAAAGCTGCCAAGAACACTAGATTAGTTGTCAAGAAATATTCAAAACAAAAAATCTCCAAACAAAAACCAGGATAAACTGAACGTCCACAAGGCTTGAAGTGCAAGAACTTCTTTGCTTCCTGCAAAGAATCCCGGTCTCTCAGGCTGGCTTTTATCTCTTAAGGGAGGGGCCATTACCTTGCAGCCTTACTCCCAGGGGTGGGATTCAAATTTCTTAACAACCTGTTCTAGTGGGTGTGGCCTAATTTGTGGGTGTGGTTTGGTGGTCATGTGACTGGGTGGGCATGGCTTGTATGTAAATATTATAAATATTTATGTAAATAATGATTTTTTTTAATTAAAAAGAGCAACTTTTACCCAAAAGCAGGCAAAGCAGGCAGGCAGATTGAGTTTGTCACAGAATCAAAGATTCACTTAGAGATCTGTCTATCTGCATTCGGCTACCTGAGTCTGTCACATAAAATTTGCTAGCAAGCAAACTCACAAAATTAACTCACAACACACCATGTATGTAAATATTGCATTTTTTTATAAAAAAAGAGCAACTTTTACCCAAAAGCAGGCAGAGTAGGCAGGCAGATTGAGTTGCTCACAGAATCACAGATTCACTTAGAGATCTAT
Organism: Notechis scutatus; assembly: GCF_049901735.1. Taxonomy (NCBI): domain Eukaryota; kingdom Metazoa; phylum Chordata; class Lepidosauria; order Squamata; family Elapidae; genus Notechis; species Notechis scutatus. Next base: position 67,355,429 of record NC_142012.1, on the reverse strand, counting down.
CTATCTGCAATTGGCTACCTGAGTCTGCACTGAAAAGCCCCTAAGGAAGCGTCCTAAGGAAGGTTTGGCTCTGCTTTTAGATCAGCTAGAAAGCAAGAAATCCAAGGATTTCCTGCTTTCTAGGTAATCTAAATCTCCTGCAGCTGATGGTCGGGGGAAAAAAAAGGAAAAATAGCAACTTACCAAACCAGGCAAGTTAGATGGCTCGCATGCCAAGTAAGGAATGAGTGGACAGAGAAGGGGCCAGCCAGTGGAGCGATTTGCTGGTTCTCTGAACTGCGGACAATCATAACACATGCGTGTGTGCAGCGTTTGCAAGAAATAATCAGCTGTGCCGCCTGGACAGCTGACAAGTGCTACGCTCAGGTGTGCAGTATTTGAAAATCTTCTTGTTTCCTGCTTTTTCAACCTTAGCTGTGCCACGCAAAGCAACTGAGGAGGGAAAAGTGGGGAATAAAGGACAGCCTAGAACCCGGGCAGGTGGGTGGGCCAAACACGGAACTGGTTCAGTGTCAGCTGCTATTCGCAGCTACAGGTTCTATAGAACCAAGCTGAACCGGTAGCATCCCATCCCTGCTTACTCCTGAGTCGCCCTTGCTGCTGCTGCTGCTCTTTCCTTCGAGCAACCCTGCGTGCACACGCACTGGGCACAGGCTCCTCGGGGTCCTCTTCATCACTGCTGCCAGCCTCCACAATCTCCAAAGGCAGCATTCCACTCTCTGATAGTCCTGGCCCCATCCCTGCATCCCATGCAGGTCCTACACACAAGTCCTCGCTTTCTGAGGCCTCAGCTGTCCACACCTGCAGCCGGTGAACCACAACAGTTTTCCTACTTTTCTGTTAAAGAAAAGTTCTGCATGTAGGAAGCTACATATCAAAGAAAATAATTTAAGCCAGCACTTCTTTATATACTGGGTTCCCAACAAAGGTGAACCACCCTGATCAAAAGCAGAACCGGAACTTACATACTTTTGCCGTGCTAGTTCCAAAGGCAAGAGAAATAAAAAGGCAGATACAGTAAAAATTACAGCATTTACACTATTGGAATATTTTAGACGAATCCATCTGTGTGACCTTATTAATTATTTCTTCCTACTAGGTCAGCATAAACAATTTGGTTTACTGGTTCACAGATTCCTAAATGATTGTTCTCCATGTCACCACTCTAGATCAATTCAGCTAGGAATGTTTTCCTACAAAGACACTTTCAGCAGGAATGGGAACATTTTAATGATATAATGTTTTAAAATATGAGTGAAGTGGGGGGAAGCAACTATGGAAAGTTTATAAGTGTTCCCATAGAAGTATGATACTTATTTGAAAAGTAACGTGTAAAATGTTTAAGATTTAAATGAATACTAATATTAACAATAGATTTGAATTGACATGGACTTGTTGTTTCAACTATATTATATATTTATGATTTTTTTCTCTTTTTAAAATATAGTGTGTAACTTTAGAATGTACTAAGCAGAATCCGAATGGAAGTTATGTATTATATTAAGTGTTATAAATTTAGAGGAAAGATATAAAGGCGTCATACTCCAATCAGTGATTACAGGAGAAATTTTGTCTAATGAGAAAGGATAATAGATAGCTGGAAACAGGACAGACAAAGAATATAAGTATAATGATCTGAATTGAGATGAAATAAATAAAATAAAATTAAGAAAGTTAAAAGTGGGGAGAAGCTATATAGAAAATGTAGAATGGTAATAAGATATGAAATGGTATATAAAATGAACATGAATTTGAATTTGTGTCTGTACGAAGAGATGTAACCCGGGATCAAACTGCTTTCAGAAAAGATGTTTTATGTTTCTATGTTTTATGTTTTGTTTGTTTGTGTATTGTTTTTGAAAATCAATAAAATTTGTTTTAAAAAAAAGACACTTTCAGCATATGTATGGGCTGGCATTTCAGATAAGTATAATACAAGAAAACATACAAGAATACAAGAAGACTCCTTAGTTTCATTATTGCAAGCAATATGATCATAACTAAATATGACCAGCAATACGATCATAACTACACTGGACAACATTAGACTTTAAGAGAAAATTTAACGTATTTTTTGAACCTAGAACTCTAGAAAGCTATTGCAAAGGCTCAGGTAAAGATAATACATACTTCCATTATTTCAGTGAATTGATATTAGCATGTTCATTGCTTTATATCTGCAACAGATGTTATGATTTATGATTTTGATGCATATTCCTAAAAGCACTCTGAAGTTCAAGGGAACAATATATCAGTGAGCAGAAAATTTGGAAATAAGTCTGCAGAGTTGCAAAGCAATGTTCTTTCATTGATTCCTTTCACTCAATAAATTTATTCTACTTGAGGCTGTAAACTAAATTTACAAAACTGGATATCCAGTGTCTTTCTTCAGCATTTGATATATTGATTCATCAAAAGTTTCCTATAACCTTCACTATGTTCACTGTGGATAACAGTGAAATGCAGCCATATTTTATATTTAACTTGGATAGCATAGAAGAATAGAGTTCAAATTATCTAGTTGTTAGCAAGTTTATAAATGTGGAGATCCGAGTCCAATTTCCTTGATCTCTGCTTGCTGCATCTCTGAAGAAATCAACAGAAGGGATATTTATTACTGATACTACATAACAATGGATTTTGGATAGATGTCAACTTATGTATTAGAGAAACAACTAAACTGATACAATGCAATGAAACTCAATTGCTTTAATTAGCTTTGCACAACCATGGCTAAGAATTATGAGAATTACGTGAGATTCTTGCTCTATTTAGACCAAAATCTACTTGATCTAAAACAATTTATCTTAAGGTACATCCTATTTTTCAAGTATCACACTGGGTGGACCAGGGCAAAATAAATTTATTTTAAATGTATATAAAGTCATATTAAAGAACTTAAATAAACTTAAGTATTAACTTATATAATTAACATAAGTCCTAAATTATTTAATTATTCTGATTTATATCACATTTTGTGGGAGCAGGGTAGTTAAGACACTGGCTTGACAAGCAGCAAGCCGATGTTTGAAACCCGAGTGCTACCACGGAGCTGGTGAGCTTCCGTTCTCCAACTCCCAACTCCAACCCAACAGGGACATTAAAAGAACCTCCAACTGAGCATCATTCTGGGTAGCAGTGATGCCACTGATTAATCCTTTCAACCTGGAATAGTTTCAGTGCCTCTGACATGAGTATGATGCAGGATGTCAAACTCAAGGCTTGTGGACTGGATTCAGCCCGCAGGGTGCTTAGATCTGGCCTAAGGGGCTGCTCTGGAAACAGCGAAGGACCAGCCTGCAGTGCTTCTGCCAGGGAACAAAACTTGGAAGGGCCACACGCAGCCTTCACGAGCTCTGTTTCCCTGGCGGAGGTACTGCAGGCTGGTCCTTCACTGTTTCCAGGACTGCCCGGCAAGCCAGATCTAATCATCCTGCGGGCTGGATCCAATGTCCCGGACATCAAGCTGCCCACGCCCATCCTGGCCACACCCACCCCAGTCCCCGAGGTCAAACACAACCCTGATGCGGCCCTCAATGAAATCGAGTTTGACAACCTTGGTATGATGCAATCGCATTTTACAATGTGGTAATTTTCTGAGAGGCCTTGAAGGGCTTCACTAAAATCTTTCAGGCATCTAATGCATGCCTCTACTCTAGCTGGTGGAGCTTAAGCATGAGTTCCTTAACTGATAAACTATCACTGTTTATGAAACTGTCTAATATTTTAAAATTGATTTTAGCTTTGTTGCTGCAACATTATTAAATAACTTTAATTTTTGATAATTAAAAAAAAAAAAAGAATTTTCCTCAATGGGATAAACTGTATAACTTTTGCATCAAACCCATCAGAAGTGCACAGTCCAAGTTGGGACTGCTCTGAGTGAGCATCTACAAATCACAAAGAATGAAGATTGAATAACAATTAGAAGAACCTTTTTAATATAGAAAAAAAGAAAGAAAGCAACACTAATTTTGAAAATTTATAGGCTTACCTTCCTAAAAAAGTTGTTTTACAGGATCATAGCCAATCTAATTTTTCCTTATTTGAGAATAATCACACTTTTCTATCAGCCTCCCCCTCCCTCCCCTTTCTCCTATATGATCTAATACTTTTCTTTTCTCCCACATTTCTTTCTCCTCTTTAATTAAATAATCAGACAAAAACAACAGAGGTGGGAATTGTGCTACTGGTAATTGTGTTACTGGTAAGAGGTTAGGGCAACAAGCTGAGGTTCATTTCTTCCTCCCACCAGTTGATTATTTTGTCATATTAGAAAGTATCCAGAGCTCTTAAAATAGGATGGTAAATAACTATTTGCATTTATGCCTATGCATGTATATGTGAGTAAACAAGTAATATAAATGTGTCCATGTACATATATATAAATAAATCCACATATATTAAATCTCTTTTCACAGCAAGTGCATCTTTATAATGCAATAAACTCTTCAGTGCTAAGCTGAAGAAGAGTAGGGGAAAAAAAACTCATAAGAGGCACAAACGCTGCTCCACTTAAACCCCTCTTCACCCCTTTGGCAGAATGACATTACTTTCATCCTTACCATACTTTAAAGGGACTGAGGTCTTTGCTTAAAGATGACAGAATCATCTTTGAAAATCTTGGTGCCTAGGAACAACCTCTTTAAACAACAAGCTTTAAACATGCAGCTGCAGATAAAATATTTTTTTTAAAAAAAATAATCACAAAGTTGTGAAGACCGTTTCTAAGGAGCCTTAATTGGCTTATTTCCAAGTATTTATAACTGCGGCCTTAGGGTCTACATTTCTTCCATGTTAATTTGCTCTCAAATAATTATATTCATCTCCCCACCTCCCCCGATTTCTAATTTAAAGTCTATGTTTGAGAAGAAGGAGGTCTTACCCCAAATATCATTTATAAGACAGTAGAAAATTTCTAGCTATCTAAGAAATTATTTTTAATGTTTAAGTTTATTGTAAATGACATGGAAGGTGGTATTTTCATTTCTTTTTTTTATTAAAAGCCCCCTGCTCAATCTGTCATAATACTTGATGGATGGTGGGGAGGTTTGGTTCAGGAAGAATGGCAGCTGTTAGGTTAAAATATAATTTAAATTTCTATGGAGATTCTCAACATCCAGGTCAAGGTTGTCCCAAAGTTGCTTTTCCAGGAGGCAACTGGATTTTTTTTTCTTTAAAGACATTTCGCTTCTCTCACTTCAGCTCTGACTGGAGGATGGGGAATGGAGGGATTTATATTCCTTGCAGACAGACAGTCATTTGCATTCTTTTGGAGATTCTTTTGGAAATTCTCTAACAAAATGTAAATGACCAGCTGTCTGCAAGGAATATAAATCTTTCTATTCCCCACCATCCAGTCAGAGCTGAAGAAGCTGCTTGGATGAGAAGTGAAACATCTTCAAAGAAAAAAAGAAATTCCAGTTGCCACCTGAAAAAGCAAACACCTTTGGGACAATAAAATTTAAACAATAACATTTGGTTACAATGCTAAATCTCCTTTTTTAAAGTAGGTAAGAAGGGTTAAATGGAATTGTTTAAACAATGAAATTCCAAAATATAATATATCTGTTGCTGAAGATTAAAGATTTTAAAAGCAATATATATTCTCTGCAAATATGTAATATCTGGATATTACATCTCCAGATATGTAATATGCTTCTGTAGGAAACTGATTAAGTTTTTCAGTCATATTTATATGTATAAAATACGGAGAATAATAAAATAATTGGTGTTCATACCACTTTAGCTAATGTATAAATTCTAACTCTAATATTGTGTTAGCAACTTCCATTTGTAGAATGCACAAATCCTTTTAAAACTTCCTCCCACAAACTTCCACAGTAAACACATCTCATCTGTTCTGCTCTCCAAGGTTTCTCTCTTTCCCTCCACAGATTTTATTTCATTTGTGTTTGCTTTAAGAATAATACCAGCTAAAATCAAATTCACCACTTGGAAAACAGAAATGTAATCAGGTGATAACTTACAATTCAGAACATATAATTTTGGAAAAAAGTTCTGATGAATTGATCACAAAATAAGTTGAAGTTCTGAAACACTTACACAAATAATTTCTTGAACATCTAAGTCTTTACATGTTCTTTTTTTCATTTCATTTCCTTTTTTCTTCACAGCTTGCAGAAGTGATTGATAGACAAAAATAGGCTGTTCCCATTTTGCCCTGGGAAACCATTTCTGAAGTTATTTCAAAAATAGGTTTGGACCTCAGAAGTAAAGCAGTTAAACTATTTTCAGCAAGCCCATACGTATAGGAAATGGATCGGTATTCCCATTAGTAGCATGGCTGTTTTGTTTCAGTAAGAGCTATCATTTACTGTACCATTTTCTTATATTTCAAAGAAACTGCAGCAGTTTTCTTTCTTTTTTTTAATTCATGGGAATTTAATTCATTCACATCTCAACACAGAAATACATTTACAGAGCAATTTCAAAATGATTGCTCCAACATTTGAAAAAAAAACATTTGAAAAAAGAGTAACAGCTCAAAGAGTTGGTATCCCCATTTATGGCTTTTCTAAAGATAAGTGAAGCAAATGCTGGGCAGAGCTGGGAAAGCGAGATGCGGGTGTGTGTGTGCCTCTTCCTGCCCCTCGTTCCCAAATCTCACCCGGGCGAGCCGTGGCTTCCTCGCCCGGGTGAGATTTGGGAACGAGGGGCAGGAAGAGGCACACACACACCCGCATCTCGCTTCCCAGCTCTGCCCAGCATTTACGGCTCTGGCGCGCCCTGGCAGGATGAGCGGAGGGTCCGGCGGGAGGCGCTCGCTGCCCGCCACGGCTGCACCAGAGCCGTAAATGCTGGGCAGAGCTGGGAAAGCGAGCCGCGGGTGTGTGTGTGCCTCGTCCTGCCCCTCGCTTCCCAAATCTCACCCGGGCGAGCCGCGGCTTCCTCACTTCTCAGCAAGCAGGAGGAACCGGCTGCAGCCCTCTCCTCCGCAGCGCAGACGTTGACCTTGCGGGAAGAGAGAGGGAGAGATCCTCTCGGGCGAGCGCATTCCCCGCAGCCCTCCGCACGAAAGGAGGGCCCGCCGGTAGGGGAAACCGAGCCGCGGAGGCGCTCGGTGCAGGTGCCTCCAAAGGCAGGAAGGACGGGCTGGCGGGCGCTAACCTCGCTCGTTCTCCCCACGTCGGGCTAAGGGTGGTGGCTGTTTCCGCTGCGAGCGGCTCAGACCCGCTGCTGCTGCTCCTGCAGCCGCCCGCCTGGCCTTTCTTTGAGGTGGAAGAGCTCGCTGGGCTGAAGGGACCGGCGCGTCAGAGAGCGCGCAGTGTAGGGAGGTCGGGAGGAACGGAAGAGGCCCCGGGAAATTAGCCTCCCACGTGGGTTGGGCTGCCCTCTCGGGCAGGGGAGGCTTTGTAAAATAATTCGCTTTACCTTCGAAAGCAAAGGGAAGACGGGAGCGCCTGAAGCCAAGTGTCTCCTCAGGGCTCCGGTTGCAGGGAGGAGCCCTGACTGGCCGCACGTGGCTGCGCCAAACGCCGCGGCAGCAAGGGAGAAGGGAAAGCAAGGGAGAAGGGAGAAGCAACGGTGGGAGATCTCCCGATATGAAGTGCCCCACCAACGCAGGTAGCACCATATCCGGGCATGCAACAAAAGTACTTCCTAACGGCAAGCCCCCGCTTCCCCCATTTCGCATGTTTAATATGGGGCTTAATTTGGGGGAGGGGCTTAATTTGATTTTATGCCAATAAAACATGGTGGGGCTTCCTATTGGTGGAGGCCGTATTGTTGGAGAAACACGGTAATATAAATAAACTTGTAGTTGTGAAATGGGGACATATAGATTGATAAGATGGAAATATAGAACTGTTATTTTTTGTTAATGCTATTTTCCTTTATGTATAGAGATAATAACAAATAATAGAATATGTTAATTAAATATATTGATATATATTGAGAGAAATGAAATGATTTAGGAAAAGAGCTGAAATGGAATTTACATCAGGGTTTAGGACTAAATGAGTAGATTTAAATGTCTCTTTGTTCTTTTTGAAATTGTAGATAAATTCTATGAAATTAAAAAAGGGAAACCATGCAGAATCTGATTTATATATGTTATGTAATCTTAAAGGGGGTTATTATTTTTAATGAGTTAGGTAATAAAATGGTAAACACTTAATGGGATTTAAAAGGGGAGATAATTAATGAATATGTAACTTAGAGGTGGCTCACTTAAACTGATATTTTAGGGGGGAAACCAATTTATGGAAGGAGTGTTATTAATCAGAATTTAAGAGGACTATACAAATGTGACAGTTAAAAGTACTAAAGAATAATAATTATGAAGTCAATATATGTGAATTAAATAATGAGATATGCATTGGGAATAATACAATAAAATAGAAAATGTATAAAAGCATCATTAAGATAAGAAATTGAATGCAAAAATTGAATAGATAATATTTTATGTCATATTTGTACGTCTATGTGAAATCTGTAATCATGCTGTTCTCTAAAATGAAATGTTAAAAGGTGGAAAACTGAAGAAAACTTGTTTTAAAAAAAATAAAAAGAAAACAAGCATCTTCAACCTGACTTACTTCTGCACCTGACAACTTTGCATTTTCTTTCTACTTCATGAGCATTTTATATCAATATAGGGTTTTGGGGGGGAAGGGTACAGAATAAATTATAGTAGTCCTTTCTTGATCAATCTTCTCTTAAAGCCTCTTGCTGTAGGTAAGACCATAACTGGCACACCAGGCAGACCTAAACAATTGAATTAGGAACAATTGAACTTGTGAGGTAGTGAGAATTTTCTGTCGAAATATTTTTTTCCTTATCTTTGCAATTTGAACTGCAGGATATAACATATAACTGAAATATTTCTTACTGTACAATAGTATTCTTTTCACAATCTAGTGATTACACATCTTAATAAAACACAGAACACATTATTATTATTATTACACATCTTAATAAAACACCTCACCCCATTCCTGTATGTAAGGGGCATGCATAAGCATACAATCGTGCCTACCATCCCTGTCCTATTGTTCCCAATTATTAGTTCTTATTTCTTGTATTTAAACTTATGTTTATTCTTGTTTCTGTTATATTGTAAGCGTTCGACAAAATAAATAAATAAATAAATAAATAAATAAATAAATAAATAAATAAATTATAGACCACTGCATGAATCTCAAAAAAGACCGCAAAAATTTATTTAAATAAATAATTTCTATTTGTGAAAATATATATTTTTTAGATCTTTCTAGGTTTGAATATGTTTTGATATTTGTGGTCATATCACTGAAAATTTTATTCTGATGAATCTTATCTCAGTCTTATAAGATAAGAAAATTTGAATCTCTAGCTATGAAGTTTCTATAAGAACATGCTGCTGGATAATATTTGGTTCGTAATGCCTTAATTTTTAGCTCAACAAATGTAGAAAATGTGTGTGACTTTAATGCTTTTGAGGATTGCAAAGAATATTTTATTTCAGGCCTTTCTTGTTACATGGTTTCTATCAATGATTTTCATCTTTTCTCAAAAAGTTTTCAATGGATGAATTACTTTTAAACATTACTTCATTCGTTTTTTTGTGAAAAGGAAAGATAGCAGACAAATAATTAAAGGTTATTTATTCGTTTAGAAATTTGAATAGCTGCCCACATTAAAAATATTCTAGGCACCTCACAAATGTAATAAAAAAAAATCTTAAAAACAAAACTAAAACCAAGAACTAAAACATCTGGTGCCTTAGCCTGCCATAGGCTCCCATCATTCCTCCTCAGTACCTAATGCCAGATCTTGATGCCATAATGCTGTTTCCAAGCAATTCATATAGTACTTTTGCTAATTATTTCTCGTTTCTATGAAAAATGTGGATATTTTGGTTGTATCAAGAAGTATGGAAATAATAACAATCTGCTTGTTAGATCTCAAGACACAACACTACTTTCCATACGCATGATATGAACCAATGCACACATACATGTACTATTTAATAACTAATTGTTAATAGTAACTAGCCATGCTGAATGATCCCAGATATCATCATTTCTTCTTTCTACTCCTTCTCTGGAAATATTTCCCTCAGAGAGGTTTTGTTTTGATTTAATTATGCATTGAAGCAACTTATTGTAGTTTATGTGACTTAAATCATAATTACCTTACAATATATGATTCTGTTATCCCAGTACTCTGTTGTACCATGAATAAGTCTAGATACAGCTTTGAAAGTGTATGGTGTTTGTGACAAATCTAAAAAATTAAACCGAATGAAAAATTTTACATTTAATGTAATAGTTTAATTTTTAGTAGATGCCAGACAATATAATACTAAAACATTGTGATAAAATATTATGGTTTGGGTTTTTTTGTAAGTTTTATTTGAGTTTTCACAAAAAGAAAAGAAATACAAGTAACACATCTTTTTTGAAAGCAGTATAATCCCGGGTTACATCTCTTCGTACAGGCACAAATTCAAGTTCATGCTCATTTTTATATTCCATTGTGATAAAATATTATGCTTTAAGTTCCCTTTCTTTGTAATAAATAAATAGCTTTCATTATATTTTGTCTTGCGTCTTTGTCTTGCATTTACATATTGTTATAAATGAATTTTTTTTTTTTTGCTTAATCCATGTGTGAATAACTAAGGAAATAAGGCTGAATTCTGGTTCTTTCCTTTCTTGTATGCCAGAAAGCTTTTCTTTCTACAGTATTATGTCAATACGTGCCTGTGGCTACACCTGCTGAGAATGGTTGAAATAGAATAATTCACGTTTGCCCAGAAGCAAATTCAGTTCAGATCAGTTTTTGAGTCAGTAACACATTGCTACATTCAAAGACTATAAAGTGTTACCATTTTTTTAGCTCTCAGAACAGTGGCATACCTTATCATCATGAAAAATAACATCTATGGCAACATACCACAAATTCACTATGGTGTTAAAAGCTTAACCGACAGTGTAACTCAGATGACAGACATAAAGTTTGTAGATGAATTTTTGAAGTCAGTAGGTCTCTAGATTTGACTTATTTAATCTGTATATTGGATTAAATTTTTAAAATTAAAAATAACAGGGTAAAATTTAACTGCAGTGGGGACATTTCAACATAAAGTAAACAGAAGCTACTTTAATGCCATATCTACAAAGATCACAGCAGTCCAAGCAATAATATTACCTATGACAGTCTAAGGAAGCAAAATCTGCCCTTTGAAGAAGAAGGATAGAAAAAGTATTGACACTTTTGAACTCTGGTGTTTGAAAAGACTCCTGAGGATACTGTGAAAAAAATACAAGAAAAGAAACAGACAGATCCTTGAATTAATCAGCCTGAAAATCTTGCTAGAGCCACAAAGAACCAGGCTTAAGGTATCATACTTGGGACACATTGTGAGAAGTCCTAGTGCCCTAGAGAAGGCTTTAATACTGGGAAAGATGGAAAGAAAGAGAAAAGGATGACCAGCAACATGACAATCAGCGATGAATGTATTGTTGGAAGACCTGAAACACCAAGTAAAGGACTGTCAAAATTCTCATGGAGAAAATCTATGTGGTTGCTAAGAATCAATATTGAGTTGATGCACATTAATACCATCATGCCAATATAAACTTTTAGATGTAGCTTGCTTAAATTATCAGTCTTATGATGTCACATGACCCATAACACAATTCCAAAAGCTTATTGCAAGGGATCACTTCAGGTTTATGGTTAAAATTAATAATAATAGAATAACATTTCACTGATTAATTGTTGTCACTTTCAGGAAATTTCTCCTTAGTTCTAGTTGGGCCTCTCCTTCATTAGTTTCCATCCAAAGCTTCATGTCCCGCCTTAAGGTACTTTGGAGAACAGACCCCTCTTCTTTGTGGCGGCCTTACCTGCACAATTATCAATTATCTGACTCTGTACATCAGGCTCTTTTTTTTTAAAATAAAAATTTATTAATTTTAAACAAACATACACAAACAATACACAAAACATGAAAACATAAAACTTCTTTTTGGAAAGTGGCTTAGTCCCGGGTTACATCTTTTTGTACAGACATAAATCAAATTCATGCTCACTTTGTATACCATTTCATATCTTATTTACCATTCTATATTTTCTATATAGCTTCTCCCCTCTTTTCACTCTCTTAATTCTATTTTATATATTTCATCTCAATTTAAATCATTATTCTTGTATCTTGTATCTTTTGTAATTATCTACTTATCTTTTCTCTTTAACATATAATTTCTCCTGCAATCACTGATTGAAGTATGACGCTTTTATATTTTTCCCCTAAATTTAACACTTAAAATAATATATAATTTTCATTCTGATTCTGCTTAGTACATTCTAAAGCTACATACTACATTTTAAAATAAGAAAATAGTAAGTTTATAATTTAATTAAAACAATAATCCATAGCAAATTAAACTCTATCATTAAATCTTAAGCATTTTACACATTCTCTTTAATATTTTATTAAATCATATAATGTTCCAGTTTTCTAACTTTATTTCAAATACAAACACAACAATACAGTCATATGTACTTTTGCAGAATCTCTTTTTTAATTATGTTTTTACCCTTTATCTCTGAAAAAAACCTGTTTCTTTACATCTTGTTTAAAACCTTTGTAACTTCTCTTCCTTTTTTCCCTTCCTTTCTTCTCTGATCTAGCCTTTTTACCCCCCCCCATCTCTTGATCTCCACCCTCTTAATCTCCACTCTCTTCTGCATTCCTCTTTTCTGTTGCTTTCTGACATTGTATCGATTTTTCACCTTATTTTTCCCTTTTTTGGTTGTTCTTTTAAGTCTTAAATTCTCCATTCTCTTTCCCCTCTTTCCTTTTTCTTCTTCCCCAGCTAAAGTTGTTTGTTCATTAAAGATGGCTTCTTCTTCTTCATCCCAATCTTCTTGTTCTTGTAATTCCTGGTAGGTAGAAATCGCCATTTCTAAGAAATGAAAAACAGATCCGGAAGGGCCCTTCCCTTCTTGTTCTTCTTCTTTTAGCTTTTTAAATTCCATTTTCAATTCTTCAACAGATAATGCCATTGTCAAAGTATTTTAAACAACCCAAATGTTTTTAATCTTTCAAATAATAATTTCCAAAAGTCCCAAAGTCACCAAGCAATCCAAATAAACACAAGCTGCTTTCTTCTTTTTATACTTTCTCTTCCTGGGGTACAGTTCTATTGCAAAGTTCCAAAATGTATCTTTTAGAAGTCTTGTTACAGTTTAACTCTGATCTTATAAGCTCCAAGCAGTCTCCTCCAGCAAGGTCTTAATATTAATTCTTTACCTCTCCCTTCCCACTTATAGCAAAAAAAAAAAAAAAAGATTTTTTTTTAATTCCAATGTTCAGAAATCTTTAATGTCCCCTTGGCTTTAGTTTTCAAATTTAATTACCTGTTGTTGCCAAAATGGGTTTTTCCGATTTCCATCTGCTATCTCCGTAGGGAAGGAGAGTGAGGAAAAACAAACTTTCCCTTTTAACTTTCATCCGCCGCTTTTTACTATCTTCTTGGGAACAATGTACTATCTTCTTGGGAACAATGTAAAAGTTAAGTTTCCAGGGTATTTAGATGTTGCTTGTTATCCCAGTTCAGCCAAAAACTTTCACTTTCTTCAGCTTCCTCCTGCACATTCTTGTCCGGATGAAAGCTTCTTTGTGGCGGCCATTGCTGACCGCTGCTCCACCGCTTTTGGAAAAGGGAGTTTATCCAGCTGAGGAGGGGGGTTGCGTTTCCCCTGGACCCTGCTGGTTCTCCCCTGTCTTCAGTCACCTCTACGGGGTAACTATTAGCCCCCAAAATCGGCTGGATCGGGGGCACTCGAGCGGCGAGCGCAGCAGGAACCGTGAATGATCACGGATTCCTACCGCCGCCGAAGCTTGCAAACCGGAAGTTCACATCAGGCTCTTTTTTGAAGGGAGAAAAAGGGTATCAGTAAGAGGAAAATACCAATAACAGACCCATGAAGGAAAATCTGTGAAATTGTAAAAAGAGACAGATATTTCCAGGTAACTTTTGTGTATGCCTTCTCATTTGGAACAGTTCTAACTCCATCTGGGATGTGTTCTGGATTGATTGTATTATGATATCACAAAATAATTGCCAAGATTTTCGGTGCGCCTATTCATGTAAGTCTGACATTGGTAAAGAGAAAAATTTTGGCTGCTGTAATATTAAGTCAAATGAATATAAAAGAAGCAAAAGCATCATTTTTATTTATATAGTCCAAAAACATCATGGAGGATAAAATGCTATTATGTGAATCATTTTATTTACGTAGTTCAAAAACATCATGGAGGATAAAATGCTATTATGTGAATCATTTTGGCCTGGGTGAGCGTAATGATTCTAAAATTCTATGTAAACAGTGACATTTTTAAAACTCAAACAAAGCTATCATAAAGGATCTTGAGTGAGGAGGGAAAAACAATAATAACACAGCCCTGAGTGTAAAGATAACCTGAGAGAGTTGTGGTACTCAGACTGAAGCCATAGGCAGATTTAAAGACATAAGCAGAAAGTCTTGTGTTTAAAAGAGAGTTTGAATACTGAAAGCTTTTAAAATGAGACTTGTCAGCTCTTTGACATAAGCCAGGTCAGGAAAAAAGACATTGCAAGGATTACCAGAGTACTACTTTATTGTTGTAGAATATGTTGTGCAGTCTCCTGAGCTGATAGAAGAGCCTTGTAAAGGATAAAATGAACCATCCAGGTAAATTAATCCACACCATAAAAATAGGCTTGTAACCTTGTGTATGAGAAATAAATCCATTGAAATAATATTTAATCCTTGAGAATAAACACTGGTTGAGCTGCAAGATGCCAAACTGATCCTGGGTGAGGTAAGCTTTGCTCCCAATGTATTAATTGGACTACAGTATTGCAATTTTTTGTTTTTGTTTTGGTATATGTACTAGCACTTCATGTTGTAACAGTATTCCAACACCTTTGGAATACTGGACAGTGGAATGAACACTGTGTCTTCTATGAGAAAATACAAGGCTTTCAAGATTAATGTCACTTCTTCAAAATAGGGTGGATCAGGGACCAATAGCCATAAGGATTACATGAATTATTTTATTTATTTATTTAATTTATGTATTACTTTATTGTTATAGGAGTCCCTGAGAATTTGACTCCACTAGTCATGACCAACTATGGAAGGAAGTGCTCACCTCTGTTTCCAGGCCATTGAGCCATCACTGTCAGAAGACATTTTTGTAGTCATGTGGTCTGCATGACATCACCGAGTACTGTTAAGGTACTATTGATTAGAAGAATAATGTTAATATAGATAATAGAATCTTGAAAAAACAGCCAATTTCTTTCTGTCCCCTCTAATTCCCCCTCCGTCCCCATACAGAGTCAAGATAGCTTGATTTGGGTTCTCTTACTCACGCTCCTTAATTAGGGCTTAAGTTCTTGTTTACTTTCTCTTTTACGTTCTCTTAGTAGCTCTCTTAATGCTCTTACATCCCTTTGTCTGCACTTGTCTACAAGGGTAAAGAAACACAGCTTATCCACAAAGAATAGAGAAAAAGCAAAAATAATTTGCTCAAGTGAAATTTATAACAAGAAAATAGGAAGTGAAGAAAGGAATAGGAAAATTGAGCTTACAGAAGCTGACCAGTCTAATTTAGAGAGCGTAAATGTGATCTTAAATAATGGAAGCCCTCTGAAAATAGATATGAAAAACAAACAAACCTAGCATCACCAAACAGATCGGTTGTGGAGTAATTTTATCTTTTCTGATGTAATAGTTTTCTTTCACAATATAAGAAAGAACTAGTAGTGGGAAACCACAGGTAGATTGCAAATCAAAAATAACAACTAGCTGTCGTGTAACATGCTAGCCAGACTGGCTGCATGATAAAAATTCTGTCTGAGGCAACTCAGAGGCAATGACTTTATTAAACCATCTGATATTTTTTAATAGTTACAAGCTTTTCCATTTTTAAAATTTTTTGTTCAACCAAGAAAGAAAAACAAATCAGAAAAGTGGATAAGTGAAAGGAAAAATGTGGCAGCTTCTCTAAGCCATGTCCATTGTTTTGGGCCTTTAGGGTCTGAGATAAAGTGACTATTTACAGATATGCATATTAGGTCTTATTGGGCTTAAGATTGAACCTTGGAGTAGCTCACTGTTTACTTTCCTTCAGGTAGATGTAGTTCCATTAAGGATTACATGTTGAGTGCGGTTTGTCAACCAGTTATGAATCTGGTGGTGATACTATCTATCCCACATTTTTCTAATTTACCAAGAAGTAGGTTAGGGTAAAAGGTAAAGGTTCCCTTTGCACATATGTGCTAGTCGTTCCTGACTCTAGGGGGCGGTGGTCATCTCTATTATAAAGCCAAAGAGCCAGCACTGTCCGAAGACCTTTCCCTGTTCATGTGGCCGGCATGACTAAATGCCAAAGGCGCATGGAACGCTGTTACCTTCCCACCAAAGTGGTCCTTATTTTTCTACTTGCATTTTTACATGCTTTCAAACTGCTGGGTTGGCAGAAGCTGGGACAAGAAACGGGGAGCTCACTCCGTTACACAGCGCTAGGGATTCAAACCATCAAACTCCCAACCTTTCTGATCGACAAGCTCAGCATCTTAACCACTGAGTTTGTCAAATGTCTTATTGAAATCCAAGTATACTATGAACACAGCATTTCAGTGGTCCACTAATTTAGTCACTTTGTCAAAGAGCGAAATAAGATTTGTTTGGCATAATTTGACAAACCGATGTTGACTTATGGTTATAACTTTGCTTGCTTCTAGGTGTTTGCAGATCTGGTGCTTGATAATCTTTTCAACGATCTTCCCAGGTATTGATGTTTGGCTGGTTTGCAGTTTCCCAGATCCTTCCCCTCCTCCTTTTTTTAAACCATATCGACTCTTCCAGTCTTCTGTAGTTCCCTGATGCTCCAGGATCTTTGAAAGATGCGATTCAATGATTCTGAGATCATGTCTGCCAGCTCCTTCAGAAATCTGGGATGTAATCCATTTGGTCCTGGTGATTTGAACTCCAGTAGGATGGGCAGGTCTTCTCTTACCCCTTTCTTGCCTATTTTAATGTGTATTCTGGTTCTGTTTTGGTAGGTTGGGCTATTTTTTCCCCCTTTTGCATGAAGACAATGCAAAGATGAATTAAACAGCTCTCTGGGCTTGATTATTTTAGTAAGGTTCTCAGCTACATCTTTGTTTTTCTGTTCCAAGGAAACAACATACCTACTTAGATTGCTTGTCCAGTCTACAAACTGCAGATTCCATTCCCTTGAGTAGTGAATATCCTCCTATCACCGACATTTGCAGTTGTGTGCGCGTGTGTGTGCTACTTCTCTTCCTTTCACCGGAACACATGCTGATGTTCCTTCTCCAGGTCTCTGCATGCTTTCTTTCAGGGGGAGGATATGAAATCAATAACAGGCGAAAGCAAGGTATAAATCAGCTAAGTAATACTTGCACGAAGCAGATGGGTAATAGTATAAGTTATTGTAGTAGATATGTACTTAGACAACTCTGACTGATCTCAAAAATGAGATTTTTTAATTAATTTTCTTTTAAGAATATAAAAGAAATCCAAGTAAACCTACTCAGGTTCCTACATCAGAATAAACATTGCTATTTCTGCTATCTATCTCACCAGAATTTTTTAAAAATATTTTATTAAACATTTAATTAAATAACAAACAGGAATATTTCAAACCCCCAATCATTAGCATCACATTTATTTGTACCAATGCACTTGGGCTCTAGAAAGTTCTCCTGCGGCAATAGAAACTATCTATGAAGCTGTGAAGGGGTATCTTGTGACCGGCCATGCTCACTAAAGTAAATAGTGATGAATATGCAAATTCATCATAACTGCCATTATCCAGTGTACCCATCATTAGTTATCAAAATTCAAAATGTGTCCCTGACCCCAAAAGTCCATTATTCTTATGTTCTCCTTTTTCAAGATATAGTCCTACATGGATCCTATTATTAATGGATTCAGAGTTTTGCTGAGGATAGGTTTTCGACCTTTGTTCTCTACTGTGATATTCCACTGTAAGTAGTGGTACACATCTCTAGTGTACAGCAGTGGGATTGATATAAAAAGAACTATAAGTCCTGTAACACTTGTGAAATCATGCTGATAACACCATTAATAGTACAAAGGATGCTGACATTTATTCTCCTTGTTGACACAGCATGAAGCAGGGTTCTCGTTAGCCTTGCCAACTTTCACTTCTCACCTCATTTCTTCTGCATTCTCCTCTCTCCAAAGAACAACATTTAATTAATGAACCTTTAAATTTATTGGCAATTGGAAGAGGAAAATAAAGGTTAATTATGTTTAGGGTTTCAATATTATTTCTCCAATATTAGGGATATCATATATCATATCATACCAATTGATGGGGGGGAAGGATTAACAGAAGTATAAGCAGATATTTGTAAACGGCATTGATATGACATTTAAAAAGATTTTTAAAAAACTTGCTATGACAGTGATACATAATAATGAAGTTACTAGGGTAAAATATTATATAAAAATTTCTTGGCCAATGAACTGTTATTCTAACATTTAACAGTCAGTAGAAAGTACTAAATCTGACATTTTTATCATACCTTAAAGGCAGGCTGCCAAAAAGAATCTAACTGACCCTAAAACATTGTAAAGATATAGTTATATTGAGAAAACCCGTATTATTTCAGATATAGGCTATCTCGAATTTATTTTAACAATTCCCACTGTTTTTCAAACAACTTATATTGTATTAAAATAAAACAATGGGTTTCACTGATGTCACCTTAGTATTCTGGGGAATAACATTTTCTTTTTCTTCTTTTTTAAACCGATATATCAACTGTTCTCAAAAGCTCAGTTTTCCACGTGGTCCTATCTGGTTTATACTTTGTACTCCGTCACAGGTATTGAAAAAACAAGTCGTTGCATTTATATAACAACTCCAGCCATAATCCATGTCATCCAATATATTAAACCCAATACAAAAACTATGTTAGCACAATTAAAAGCCATTAAATACCTTTTTCCAAAGTATAATTTTGGTGTTGACTATGACATTTGGGCTGTATCAGGTTTGATCATATAATTGTTTAGAGAATTGCAAAATTCTCTTTGCCAGCAACTTTTGTTGTCTGGATTGTTGTAGCCCTAGTTTTATACAGACCTGCAACAATTTCTCCCTAATCAATCTATGAAATAAAGAAGGGCAGAAAAACTGAAATATCTTAAGAGGAACGAAACAAGGTGCTTGAAAATAACACAAATGAATACAGACTGGAATATACTCCTAATGAACATTGGTGGAAGCTGGTTCGCATAACAATTGTGTGATTCACTAAATAACCACGGGGAAAAAAGTCTTAATATCAGACACAACTCACTTAATGACCACATCACTTAGTGACAGAAATTCAGCAAATAAATGTCTTATTAATTTAGCAAATGGACAAACATCCTCAGAAGAGTCAAGTTTGGCAAATGCTAATTACAGTATTGTGATGGTGCAGCATAACTCTGCTACTTTGAACCCGTGTTATGACATTGCATGCATATAAGAAGGAGAGAAGCTTGTGTTAATGTTAGTGTCTTAAACATAGTAAAAACTTAAAATTCCTATTTTGTGTTGACCACTCCTAAAGTCCCAATGCTCCTGTCAAAACCGCATCTATGGTGTGTCTGTGGTCCAAATAAACAAACAGTTCTTCATCAAATGCAAATCATCATTATCCTATCCTCATCCAGATGATAAAACCAGAAACTTTGCATATAATATGATATCAAAGCTTGATTATTTTAAGGTCATAGTTCAAAATAATAAATCTTAGAAGACATATGATATTGTAGATGATGGCAATCTTGATTTAAACATAATATTGGATCTAGTTAAGGCCTGGATCTCCAAATATTGCCTAGGAAACAATAATTCCATGCCTTTCCAAGCTTTCTACACCGAATAACTTTATATCTTTTTTTAAAAAAAGAATGACTAATTAGGATGCTGCAAAGAACAGTACTTTCTCATGCATTATCTACATTTTAAAAATACATCAAGATTCCAGCATAAGCACAAGATGCATTATTAGAAGATAAAATTGTGGGCATTTGCAGCTTTTTGTTTTATTTCTTTTCTGGGTGCCATGTACACCTTGACAACTACTTACTGAGACTGTCCGTGACATATTTTGAAATGCAAATGCAGCCAACCCTGAGCTAAAATAGGCTGGTAATCTGTTTATGATGTATATGGTACCTATGGTATTTTTGCTACTGTCTTTGGTGAGAGAAGGAAGTCCAAGGTGGTCATGTCTTGATTACACCCAATTTTCTCCTATGTCCTTTGCTTCATTGGATGTATAAAAAAAGTGTAGACTTGTTTATAGATGACCTGATAACATCCTCTCAGTTACTTCTTATATTTTCAAATATTTTTGACAGTATTTACTATAATTGCTTTAAAAATTCTTTCACATTTTTATTTTTGATGAAGCCTATCTATGTTACCTATCATTTAGGTCAACCATGTCCTTGGTTTGTGTTTATTTCTCAATTGTAATACTTATTGTTGTAATACTTATTCTTGCTGTTTATTTTTCAGTTTTAATACTTATTGTTTGTCAGGTTTAAATGAGTTTTATACCGAAATGTTCAAGAAATTATTATTTTGAAACTGTCAGATAAGGTGCAATTGTCAAACTTGTGGCATCACGTTACTGTCATGTGACTTTTGTGATGGTTTTTCCCATCGTGGAGCTGGGGTGGACATGGCCTGCATATAATACATCCGGTCCGTGGGCCGCCAGTTTGACACCCCTGAGATAAGGGATACCAGTTTTTCAACTGCTTAATTTGGGACTATTATAGGGAGCTCACAATACACATTCAGCACTTTCTTGCTGCTGTCTAAAATATATGAGCTAATTTATACAAGCTTAATATATGAATGACTCTTCCTTAGTGCAGATATATTTATAGGTGTCATATAAAAAGATGTGGTTTAATTCATATTACTGTAAATGAGAATTTCAACAATTGCACATTTTGTAGGCAACCAAGTTATCTAGCCATTCTTTTTTTTTTTTTTTGCAAAAAGTTAATACATCAACTTTCCAATAAATATTACATTTGTAGAAATAACAAACAAGGCAAAATATAATTAGAGTATTAAAAAAAGAACAACAACTCTGCTTGACCTGGATTGCAAAGTGCAAAAGCAATTAAATTCACACAAATGACAGTTAATTATTTAAGCAATGGAAAATCTGCAAAGAATATTTTGTTCTTTAAATGAACTTTAGAAATAACAGGTTTTGGAAAGGAAAAATGAAAAAAATATGTTGAATTATAAGGGACATAGAAAGTGAACAACTTGTGCCTTAGGTCACATTTACATCATTTCTGAATAAATATTAATTAGTTAATAATGTATTATGGTGACCACAAGTCATAACAACACTATAGAGGTTCCTTTTAAAAATGAAATTTAACAATAATTTAAGAAGTTAAGATGCAATGTCATTTAGGAGTTAAGATGGCACCAATGCTAACATTAAGAGCTTACAGTATGTCTACAGTAAGTGTAAAAGAAAGCATGAAATTTGGAATCTGCAAGAAGGTAGATTAGGAGTGTCAAACTTGCAGTGTCATGTTGTCATCATGTGACGTATCATGAATATTTCCCCCTTTGATGAACTGGGTGTGGACATGGTCAGCACAAGTTTGACACCCCTGACGTAAATCATTTATCTGTCTCTGGCTTCTTAAGTTTATTATCAGTATTTCTACCCTAATGTCAGATCCGTGTATCTGCCATTCTTCATGGAAGAAGAAGGGGAGGGGGGAAATTGGTATAAGAAATCCTTTTTGATGTAACCTGGATATATTAAATCTTATATTGAATTTGGATAACCCATGATATACTATGGAGGGACGGAAACCAGATGCCCGGAAACCTGTCACCTCTGAAAGAGACAGCCACAGGGTGAAGGGACCAAAAAAATTCCTGATGGGAGATGTCTCCTGGGAACCTCAAAAAAGATCGTTCTCAAAAGAGGGGAGGGATAAACATGTTGGCTCTTTGTTTTACTAAATACACACAACTCCCTCATCTATCCCTGCATGCCTGAGGCATGTTAGATGCTGCTTTTAATCCCTACATGAATTGTCTCATCTCAATAAAGGATTCCTTTTGATACATTTGGTTTTCAGAAGTTCATTCTTGTTGATTGAATGGGAAAAGTCCGGTATCCTGACACCTTAGTTTCATCAGAGACATGATAGTAGAAGATGTAATGGATGATGATGCTACTTAATAAGGAAAAGTCTGCAAGCAAACAATTAAGCTCAGAGAGAATTAAAAATCCACAGTTCAACTCTGGCCTAAATATATTATCTTCTATCAGAATGGATGACTTGGCTCACACTGCAAGAACTGAGAAATTTATAAAGTTTCCAAACAAGAGACTAGTATTAGTCATGTTGACCATATTGAGAAAGACTTCAAGATTACTTATAATGGTGGTGCAAAGGTAAACAGTTTGAAGATTGTACCAGGATACTTAGCTTGTAATGTTTATTTTTAATATTGTAGGCTGTTTCCATTATTTAGGAATGTGACTTCATACCACAGGTGGTATTCAGCAGGTTCTGACCAGTTCTGGAGAACCGGTAGCAGAAATTTTGAGTAGTTTGGAGAACCGGCAAATAGCACCTCTGACTGGAGATTTTACAGTATCCTTCCCCTGCCACACCCACCAGGCCACGCCCACAGAACTGGTAGTAAAAAAAGTTGAATCCCACCACTGCTTCATACTATTAAAAAAAAAAAACTTTTTAAGCATGATTGCATTAAACCAATACTCTGAGGGCATTTAAACCATACTAAAACAATCAGCATTGTTCTGCTGATAAGCCATATCCACTTTATAAAGATGAGTATGGGAATGGCTTTGGAGAACATCTAAGATATCGTGGACTATCTTTTTAATTACTCTATAAATAAATGCTTTTATTCATAATAGCTGATTCCTTGCTCAAGATATTTTGGTCAGCCTATTCTCTTTCTCCTTTTATCTGTGTGATCACAGGCACTCACATACTTACCTTACTACTGCTGTTACTATGAATGTAATGTAATAGCCAATATCAGAAGATTTGACCCCTTTTCCCATGCTAAATTGACTTTTTGGGAAAACCCACATTTAAAAATTGGAGAAAGATGACAATATGGAACATTGGATGGAAGAAGGGATATTGACTTTGGATCAACTGATAGATGATGAAGATGATATTTTTTAACCTATTCTGTGTTAAGAGACAAATATCTATCAGATGAAACCCAATGGTAATATTTACTGTTACAACATTTGTTAATAACATTGTAGGGATTAGCAGCTTCTGAGAAACTAGAACAAGTTTTCAAATCCTTTAAAACTAAAAAAAAAAAACCTCACAAACTCTATTACTATTTTCTATAGATATTTGTTATCAAGAAATCAATTTGAGGTACAGATGTTAAGAAATTCATAGAATAAAGCATTAGAAGTTTTATATTACATAGAAAATGAGAGAGTGTCAATGGCTAATTACAATTTACAGAACAAAAAATGAGTGTTTAGAATTTACTGAAGTCCCTTATGTTCATATAGAAAAATGCTGTCAAAAATAGCATTTTGTTGGACATACCGTATACATAATGTATCTTTAAAACACATATTTGCAAGGTCTTATACCTGCTAAGTTTTGAAAGAAACTGCAGGATTAATTGTGTGACAAAAGCAAAAATTTTCAGAGAGAAATATTATTTTGAACTACATACCTAGTACCTGAAATTTGACAATTTGACGGCCAGACAATGTAAATGTAAATGCCAAAAGATTGAAATTACAACATTGGAAACATAAAATAGCATGGGTCTATTTATTCAAAGGAGTGAAAACCTGATCACACTTGCCATTTATAAGGGGTAGACTTTGTATGGACAAATATAATAAATATGTGGAACTTATTTATACAAAACACAGTAGGTTAAAAAACATGATCATTATATCAATGTATCAGAAATATATACACACTTGAATAATAATATAGAATTGTACACTGCTAAAAAACATAACTTGTTCTTTGTTGTATTTTTTCACTTTTGAAAGCACTTTTATGTTTTTTCTTTGACAATGTATGTATTTTTATCTTTGCATTTGTTTTATCTTTGTATTTATCTTTATCTTTGTTTTAATTGTTCTGTTTTTATCATTATTTTAAAAAGCAATAAATTAAAGAGTGTATGGCTTCATCATATACACACGTTATTTATATATTCAATGTTTGCATGAAATGGATGAACTTGCCATCTCTAATTACAAGGACTCTTTCCTTCATTTCAGAGGTGGTATTCAGCAGGTTGTGACCAGTTCTGGAGAACTGGTAGCGGAAATTTTGGGTAGTTCGGAGAACCGGCAAATAGCACCTCTGACTGGAGATTTTACGGTATCCTTCCCCTGCCATGCCTACCAAGCCATGCCCATAGAACCGGTAGTAAAAAAATTTGAATCCCACCACTACTTCATTTGATTTGTACTCCATGATCATCTTCAACTGAACAGAAAACAAATGGACAAACTAAGTCAAAAAATGTAAATATTGGATGTAACTGAAAAAATTGCCTTATTGTGCTTATTCATACACATTAGATTGCATGTCCACAGATCTGTTCTGACAGATTCGTAAGTAGGACTGATTCCAACCTTGTCCCACATTTAAGCAATGTCTAGCAAGAAAATTGCCCTATATGTTCTTATGTGTTGTTTTAGATTTGAGAAAAAGAATTACCTTTAAAAATATTTTAAGGGAGAACAAAATTTCATAAATTGTTATGAAGTGAAAGTGAAATTCTAAGACTTTTTAAAGTATGAAGTAGTCAAAGGGTCCCTGCATCCTTCACTGCATAATAATTTTCCCAGTAACCTGCAACATCTTATTTTTCTGTTATGTTCTCAAATGAAATAATGAAGTCCTTTTTTCAGTAGTTGCCTATTGTCATTGCTAAAAGACACTCCTGCTCTTGAGAAATTATTTGATCTTTCTCTCATCCACTTGTCCAATTTCTCTACCACCAGATTTGGTAATAATTGGTGCCCTTCCAGCAATCTACTCTATAGAGAAATGATTAAGATAGAAAGAAGATTCTAGCATTGTTGGACAGAAAAGATACTCAGCTTCTCATTTTAATCTGGAATTGTTAAACTTTATATCAACACTTCTGGAAATAAAATCAAGGCATGTAAGTCATGGAAATGTAATCATTTCTCTCCTCCCCTTCCTTACAGCCAGTTCTTAACTGTACCTATATCTCAAATCTAGATGCTGTATTAACAAACAGATGTTTGTAAGCTTATTTTCAGAAAATATTTGATTTTCTTCTTTGGGGAAAAAAAAAAAGGTTAGGGGGCACTTAGCTATTGTTAGACAGATTCTCCTAGCATCTCTCTGAGTTAATTTAATATTTTGCTTTCAAGAAGAGAAGAACTGTTATTCCCTGAAAGATTATTTGAGACTTGTGTGTGCATATGCTGAACCAAAGGGCAGAGAAAAATATTAAATTTCAAATTCTATACAGATTTGTGCATTGGGGTGTGTTCGTCTTAACTTGCAGAGGAATCCTCTTGGCATCAAACTTCATCTGAGATGGAAATAGGGATTATATTTATTCATAATAGTTTCCTTATACACATATTGGGAACAATATGTGAACAAGAAGACTCGATACCACCATCTCTGTATTTTTATAGGACTGGCAGGCATATTTAAAATTATGAAAATGTGGGTATTCTTGGAAGGTGGCTGCTGGAATGAATTATATTCATGGTGAACAAAAATAATTTCAAAGCACAAATTTACCAGATGTCCATTGCTATTGATCCATCTCTCCATGCTAACTTTGATATTTATCTAGCTGGGGAAAGTTTCCAAGGCTCTGTAGCTACCCAGGATCATATGACACTAAAAGATTTAAGTGGACTCACAGAGATTGCTATTCTGTTCAAAGTTCACAGTAAAAAGAAGTAATGATCATCATGACAAAATGTTTACAAAGTAATAAATTTATTGTAGACAATGAATTAAGCTTGATCATTTGTTGCAAAGCTTAAGAGAAGAATGGGATAGATAATATGAGTGTTAACTAGACAATCTTTTCAGATCAGAACTCATGTCAAAGATCTCTAAGAATCTGCTAGGAATGCAGTCTAGGTTTGGCTTATGGTCATTTGCTCACATATTCACAACATATTGAAACACTCAGATCTTCCCTTTTACCTGGATGTTCTAGATAGGTGCAGCTAGAGAAGGCAAGACATGCATCTCTTAGCAACAGTCAAGAAATAATTATGGACACACTCGAATCACTTTCAACTGAATTCTTAGCTACAACAGATTCCTTGGAATACTGGAGACATAGTAAATTTAAAGTAACAGCAAAACTTTACTGGTTACAATGTACATTCTCTCTTTTTCCTTTTATATTATGGCCCTGTCCATTGTTTGTCCAAGCTTAATTTTTTTTGTATGTAATCTTCATTATCTTGTGCTTATGTAGTTGTTCCAGAACTTTCCCAACTCTTCCTAAAAGGGAGTGTTATAGACAAAGTGGAAATTGTCTATATATTGGGTTGATCAAGAGGACATCTCCTTGTATCATCACTTGTTGAAAGGCAAGTTATTATATATTTAATAAGAATTTGTATCAACAGTCAATACATTTTGAATTAAATTGATACACATCAATTTGAAA
Organism: Notechis scutatus; assembly: GCF_049901735.1. Lineage (NCBI taxonomy): Eukaryota > Metazoa > Chordata > Lepidosauria > Squamata > Elapidae > Notechis > Notechis scutatus. The sequence goes on along the minus strand of NC_142012.1, from coordinate 67,328,659 downwards.
ACAAAGTTTATTATTAATCATTTTACATTGTATTAATTATTCATGTTAAACTTCAATAGGAAAGAACTTTTTCCCCTTCCCTTCCATTTCATGTCTATTTAAAAATAAAAATGTAGTAGCAAGTCATACAGGATATATTTTATAGGAGATAAAAGTAAATATGCCGTTGATGGTGATAAATACTTGGCAGATTTTGAGATCCATTTATTTGCTAAGATGTGTTATCACAATAGCACTCGAGATATAAGTATACTCTAAATCCAACTTAATTTCTCTAAAGAAATCATACCCTTTAATCAGTGTCCCGAAGTACCTCTTAATGTAGACCTAGAAGCAACTAATCTAGGTGTAATTTCCCTTGTTGTTTATATGGCTTTATACAAGTGTCTCCTGGTGGAAATACAAGTGATATTATAATAATAAACTAACTAAACAAAGAGAGCATACCATTGATGGGAATTCAAGAGTTTTTAAATCATGCAGGTCTTTAAAGGCCATCTAAATATATTTTGCATGTTTTCATTCACATTTTAAAGTGCAGTGCCTGTGAGCTCTAGTGGCAGATATGTAATGATATTGTAAAATAATACAGCAGATTTTTGTTGCATAACTTACGAAGAATATAGAGTTTCATACTGTTTAGAGGATTTCATAATGATTCAATAATTTTATTATTGAATATATTTGAATAATGTGATTCTTATGTGATTTATACAAACTTTATCGATATCAATACAAGTATATGTGTTCCTTAAAGCCAACACTGGAATGTGATTCTATTTTCAAACTGGGATATAATTTATTACTATCAGAAAATGAGGTTCAGTTATTTCTTTTTGTCTGGGTTTTCACAATTTCACTATCATCATTATGGAATTCTATTTCCATTTATTGTTATAATCCATTATAATCATCTGAAATTGTAACCAGAGCAAACTATGCAACACTTTCTATTTTGTCCTTTGTAAAAAGCAGACTGTTGCAAACATCTGATGAAGTTTTTTAGATTTTTATCTAAGAATGGCAATTCTAGTTTATAATAACAGATATATGTTGGACCAACTACGTAAGTATTTTCAGTTGCTGCTTTATTAAATGACATCCTCCAAACATAAATTTCATAATCTAATTTATAACTTGTTATACATTTGGCATACAAAATTTTAAATATATCACTGTACACAGCAAATTCACATCTAATGTTCAATCTGTTTAGGCTTATGTTAGACTTCTGTTAGCCATTTCTAAAATAATAATATCTAAAGTAACTGTATCCAATGGGTAATTTTTGAAGAATTATTAAATGTTTCTCACAATTTTTCATCAGATATATACAATTGTTATACACAAGAGTACAGGTATCAAGTTTCAAAACATTTAAATAAGTATGTAAATTTAATAAATAAACAAACAAACTTTTCTTTTAAAACTGCTGCAAGTCAAAAGTATGCCCTGTTCTTGCACAATTTTCACAAGTTTTTGCACAAATCCCAAAGAGTCCACAGGCTGCACAAGAAAACCAAAATCCAAAAATTACATGACAACAGGGCATATTTTAAAGAATAATTATTGGATATTGGTAAACATTGGTCTATCACTCAAAATGTGATTATGTGTCATCTTTGACGTGTATGCCATAGGTTCGCTGACTTTGGCTGGAAGAATTGTTGAGAATAATTTATCTTGAGCTATTGTTTGAGGTTTTAAAAGTAATAATACTACTAAGTAAAAGTAATAACCAGCTTTTTGAGCTGATACCAGAAGTCTTCTAGTCATCTAAGCAGCAACTTTCAGTATGTATGTATGTATTTTCTATATTGCTGGGGCTGTCGTGTCAATAATCTTGCCCATATATTTTGTAGTTACAGCTTCCAGATCATCTTCAAAGCCAACCTATTTCTACAACATATTGGTGATCAAGAGATCATGGCAGGATAGTGACATAATTGATGCATCAGCTGAAGTTTGGTAAAGATTCCCCCAGGAATAACTTTTATCTCCAGTTTAAGCAGAAAGTATGACTCCATGAAGAAAGAGATGGAAGGAAATACATCTATTGAGAAGGCCCCTTTGCCTTAAATACATTTATAATAATGTCTGCTGTCCATCCTTTGAAATAGTTCAGATGAGAAACAGGAACATCTTAAATTAGAAGAATGTATTTTAAATACATTTACATTATAAAAAAAAAACCTTGACAGCCTATTGGAATTTCTTCCTACTATCACTTATATCTAATAAATTCAAGGCAAAGTTATTCTGAAATCATTCAGCTTTCTTCTGTCCCTATTTTTTTCCTGAAATTCCTGCCTTAAAAGTTGGTTTCTTTTCTTCCAATTGCCAAAATGAGATCTACAGTCCATAAAATCCACACAGTATCCCAGTATATCCCAGTGTATCCCAGTGTATCCCATGACATAAATATTCCATAGTAATTATGTAAATTATCAAGACAATATTTATGAGCCATATGGTATCTTTTCAAATAATGGCCCAATTTGATTTAGTGAATCACTTTTCCCAATAAACAGCAACCTTTGTTTGTTTGTTTGTTTGTTTGTTTTATACCCATCTCATCACAGGGCTATTCGTTTTGTATAATTTACTTCTTAGGGTCCTTTACAATGTATAGAATTGAATGCAAACTATTTCTAATAACTTATGTTTCTAACCCACAGTGCATTTTGGATGAAAATCTCCAGGACAGACAAGATAAATATTATGCTATCTTGTTATCTTAATCTAATACTTGAAGATATTCCTGTCTATTTCATGAAGTAACAGATAACAGATCTGCTTCACTAGCTCTGGTTCCAAATATATTGCCTTCAATATACTGTAGGTCAGTGTCCATTGTTTGAAAAAATGGATTGCTATGCCACATCTAACTATTGCATGATTTGCCCATTTACAGAAAAATGTGGAATACAATGATAAGTTCTATATTGTTACCACAAGAGACAATCAAACCAGGTATTCTGTCCTTTAATTTGATGGGCTTAAAATGATGATGCAGTTGCTTACTAGAACATTGTTAAGTAAATTTTGTAAATAATAAACCACATCTCAAAGAAATGCATATAGAATAGAATAGAATAGAATAGAATAGAATAGAATAGAATAGAATAGAATAGAATAGAATAGAATTCTTTATTGGCCAAGAGTGATTGGACACACAAGGAATTTGTCTTGGTGCAAATATTATGCAGAAACTGTAGCAGAGTATGCGCCTCTAAAGCTATATTGCATAGGTAAGTTAGCTTAGAATTGTTATTGTTTCAATTTGTATCTTCAAATATTCAACATATTCAAAACATCCCCCTAAAACTACCACACACACAAAAATACATGAGACATAGAGTTTTCTTAGAATCTGAAATTACCAAGACAGAAGCCATAGTAGCCATGTTCTTAAGCAATAAAACTATGATTGATCATACTTGGCAGCCTGAATATTTACTCACCAAAATTGAACTTGACAAAGAAATATATGAAAATCAGTTAGCAGTTTTACAAAATACCTACTTCAGAAAAGATGATGTTGTGCAGATAGTCTAAAGCTCCATGGCAATAGATGAATCTAAGCACGTTTTAATTTAGCTGTAATACTTAAGTCACACAGAAGTAGTAAACAAAGAAGGAAAGAAAAGAAAAAAGAAATGTAAATACATTCAATTTAAAATATGACATTTGCATTCCTGTCTGACAAGCTGCTTTACAAAGTCAGCACAGCAGGCAATGTAAAAAAGAAAGTGATACATAAATTTGGAGAACTATAAAGAATTGAAAAAGGAAGCTATGTGTTCGGAGATGCTATGGGACTACAAGAGCTGCCAGTCTGGAATGGTGTTTGACAAAGGAATATAAGAAATAATAATAATTATAAAAAGCCAGAAATGAAGTTCTGAACATGATAGGTGAGTTCTGGCAGTGAGAAATTTTGAATTATGTTTTTTCTTCAGCTAACAATATTGTTTGATAAGCTTTGATTCATGAGTTGATGTTATCAAGTCTTTTAGGTGATAATATAAATAAATATAAATAAAAGTGACGATATAAATAATGCTTATTTGCATTTCCTAAGAAAAATGCAAATAATGTAATCTGAAGATGAATGTAGACTACAAATACAGAAAAGGGAGTCTAAAACATGTTTGCTGCTACACTCAGAATTGTATGTGTCCTCCTTTCCAAATGTACGTTGCCAAATATAGTTTGAATTTCCCCGTATTTATTTTAAAAGGAGAAGAAAAGGAAATATATATATAGCTACTGGTTATGCTTTTAAAGAAAGGGATAATTAATCTGAACGGATTGCAGTAGATCTATTCAAACTGAACCTGGATTGAGAGTGCACAGAACTATTCAAATTTGATCTGGATTACAAAATGATAAAAAAAAATCTATTCTTAATCTCTTTTCTTTCAACCATGTTAAAGTTTAAAGTAAATTTCCCTAAAAATAAATATTTATAGTCTAATTTGAAATACACCAGCATTTTAAGATGCTGTATATTACTGCAGCAAGAAAGATTATTATCATTACTGTTACAATAATCCAATAGCCACATTGTCCTCTATAATTTATAGGACTTGCAGTATTGGTATGAAATAAGGAAAGGAAACAGATTTTATTTACACATTTATTTCTTTTTTTAATGTTTTACAATATATCTTGCTGAAATGCTATTTTTTTCAGTACACAGGCATAGGCAATCGTTTACTAAACTCAGTCTTGGTAATCTTAGAAGTGGAAAAAGAGAAATCACATGAGGTTGTTGGCTGCAGATAAAGAAGTAAATAGCTGCCAAGACATTTTAAAAAAATACTTGCTTTGATAGAGTACATTGTTTAAAACAGGGGTCCCCAACCACCGGTCCCTGGACCGGTACCGATCCGTGGATCATTTTTTACCAGGCCGCAAAGCTTGGGCGCCGCCATCTTGTTTCGACAGCGCTTCCAGGTTTTCGGTTGCTTCCGGGTTTTTGGTTGGAAAGTGCTTCCGGTTTTTCAGTTGGAAAGCGGCGTTTGGGTGCTCGCGCCTTAGTTTCATCGAAGGGGGGGCGGCTTCGAACGAAGAGCCGTCCTGATGGCGGTGGAGTCTCACGTTACTCAGGTACCGATCCATGGAAGAATAAATAATTGTGAAACCGATCCCTGGTTCGAAAAAGGTTGGGGGCCACTGGTTTAAAAGATACAAAGTTATGTTTAGTGATCATTGAGAATTTTAATTCTGATCATAAATACGCAGGTGGAAACTTTTTATTTATTTTATTTTTTATTTATTTTGATTTGTCAATCGCTTACAAGATAACAGGTATAAGTATATACATAGTTATGAATATATGAAATGGGTACATATAAGAAAAATAAAAATAAAAAAGAAACAATAGGACAGGGACGGTAGGCATGTTGGTGTGCTTATGCACGCCCCCTACAGGCCTCTTTGGAAGGGGGTCAAGAGACAGTCTAAGGCTAGTAGACAGTCTAAGGCTAAAGTTTTTGGGGTTTGGGGAAGAAACCACAGAGTCAGGTAGAAAGCTATTCCAGACATTGACCACTCTGTTGTTGAAAAAGTCGTATTTCCACAGTCAAGTTTGGTGCAGTTAATGTGAGACTTCCTTGGAATTAGACAAAACTATGAGGAAATACATAGTTGAAGAAGACTCTACTTATGTTTGACTCATTTCCTTTATAAACCATATAAACAATTCTGCTGTTCCTGAAGTTAGTTTCTATATGGAAATTTTAGCCATTCATTCATGTACAACAATTAAAAAAAATCAATAAACAATAATACTTGATATATATTATTCCCAATATAATTGGAAGAATTTAGCTGGTTGTTACTTTAGAATTTTTTATTATCTATTTGTAATGTTCAAAGACAAATTATGTTGAATATGTATTTTAAAAGATTATAATTCACCAAGAGAGAAATTTCAACTTGGGCAGCTTTACGTCTAGACCAGACATGGTATTCAGCAGGTTCTGACCAGTACTAGAGAACCGGTAGCAGAAATTTGAGTAGTTCAAAGAACTGGCAAATACCACCTCTGACGAGAGATTTTACAGTATTTTACAGTAAGCCACACCCACAGAAAAAAAAATTGAATCCCACCATGGTCTAGACTCTAGACCAGGGGTCCTCAACCATCGGTCCGCGGACCGGTACCGGTCCGTGGAGCACTCTGTACCAGGCCGCAAAGAAAAAAAATAAATAAAAAAATGGCGGCTTTCTTCGCCTTCGGTGAATGCTGCTGGGATCGGGGATCAAGGACACAAATGAGAGAAGGGGAGGAGGAAGCAACCAAGCCTGTCCTGCTCTCTGGCTCAGCAGCTTCGGTTTCCTCCCGCCTCATTCCTCTCTCAGTCGCTCTCTCGCTGCTCCACCAGCCCAGGAAGAAATTGCTTCAAAGAAGCCGGGGTGTGTGTGTGTGGCTTTTCCTGTCGCCGCAGCGCCTCCAAAGCACCCATTTACCCCCACCCGCCCAGCCCAGCAGCGCTTCAATCCACAGTGCTCCGTTCTGTCTGCCTGCCTGTTTGGTTGTTTGGGAGCAGCTTCGGCTGAGAATAATAACTATTTGCCTCTTTTTATCAGCCGAAGCTGCTCCGAAACGAAGGCAGGCAGGCAGGCAGGCAGAACGGAGCACTGTGGATTGAACTACGCGCGGGCGGGCGGGGTGGGGGTGGGGGTAAACGGGCGCTTCGGAGGTGCGGCGACAGGAAAAGCCACCCCCCCCGCTTCTTTGAAGCAGTTTCTTCCTGGGCTGGTGGAGCAGCGAGAGAGCGACTGAGAGAGGAACGAGGCAGACACCTGAGGGAGGGAGGGAGACACCTGAGGGATGGGGCTAAGGGAGGCAGGGCCGAGGCGCTCCCTGAACTTGGTGGTTTGCTGGCAGACGTTTTATTACCCGACTAGGTAACAACATCAGATGTTACCTAGTCAGGTAATGAAACGTCTGCAAGCAAACCACCAAACTCGGATTCTTCTCTCCCCCGCCGGTCCTTGAAAAAGTGTTTGTGCTTGAAACTGGTCCCTGGTACAAAAAAGGTTGGGGACCACTGCTCTAGACAAATGCTAAGTAGCAATAATAACTTTCGAAGGGGGGTCTTAAGGAAAAGAGGACTTTTATTTTTCCTTTTTGTTTTTTTCTTCACATGAGGAAAAACCAGAGCAAGGTGACAAGGACATTCTCGAAAGAAAGTTTGGATAAATAACATATTGTATTCAGTATACTACTCAAAATGTAATGGAAGGGTCCCCAAGTCTTAGAGAAATGAACAGTAGTTTCCAGGCTGGACAAAATGTCTCTCATGGAGGACTTAAAAAAACCACTGACAAGATCACTGCTTGTCCTTTTCAGGGGATGCTATTTACTATATTTATTACATAACCCTAACCCTAACCTTTTCTGAGCAAATAGATATAGATACAAATAGTACTTGGTTGCATCATCCCATGATTCAAATCTAATAATCTTTCAAAGCCCATTTAGGACACACTCTGTTTTTCACCTGATGGACAGCAATGGAAGTAGCCACAGAAAATCCAAGGCCTATGTGGGCCATGATATACTCCAGCTTCCACTTTTTGTTGCCAGCTCTATTTATCTGTTGTACTCTAGTCTATCTGTTACTCGTATCTGTCCAAAACCATTGTTACAAGGCTGTCTATAATTGCCTTTTGTAGCTGCAAACATAAAAGCTCTGCTTTAAAAAAAAAAAACATTGTCAGATTTGTATCTAACATATATTAACGATTGACAGTTACCTTTATTTTGCTGGCTGATGCTTTCATACAGAAACTATGTAACTTTATTCTAAGTCAGAAACCCAGCCAAACCTCAAGATAAGTTCTTACTGCTGGAAGTCATATAATTGTTGTCAAACAACCTGTGCAATTTTAAAATTACGGAAATGTGTTTCAGTGAAACATGATTAAAGATTATAATGATTTTCAGTATTCCCAGATCACCTCAGTACTTCTAGTCTGTGGGTTCTTTTTAATTTCCCTTTACTGCCTTCAACAGCACTTCAGGCCTTCCCCCTTTTAGTTTAAAAGTCATTTTATGCTAGGGAATCTCAGTCAGTCTGGGACTATTTAGAAGTATATAAAAGTATATAAAAAAAAGCTTTATAGAATTTGATGGTTATAATTAGTGAAAAATGTAAGATGGCCACTACTGCAGAAGGCTTTAACAGAGGATTAGATAATTTCATAGCAGACAAGTCTGTCAGTGATTATTATTGGAACAAACTAAATGGATTTGATTTTGATTTGATTTATTTGATTTGTCAATCGCTTACAAGATAATAGGTATACATGAAATGGGTACATATAAGAAAAATAAACAATAGGACAGGGACAGTAGGCACGTTGGTGCGCTTTTATTCTGCAACATAATGATCCTTGGGCATCTCAGATAATTGTTTTCAATGCATGTCTTACTTTCATGCTTATAGAAAAAATCTGACTGATCACTATGGGGCAAAAAAAATTAGGATCAGGATTAACTGAGATTTTAGAATATTTATCCTAATTGATCTGAAACTGCCTTGAAACATTTCAGGGCAAATTGGACAGACTTGGCAAGGAGGCTGTCTTGCTCAGCTATGCACGAATAGCAGCAAGCTTTGCTGGCTGGCCTCTGTCTTTCAGTATCTGCCTTTTTCTTTAAGGTTTTTATTTTTAATCCTCACATATGAACACATTCTTCTGATTTTCCCAGTTGTTTCCACACAGAGATACTTCATGCATTCATTGCTTTGACGTTAACCTATATTCTTCCCTTCCCTTCCCATATTGTACAGTCATACTAATATTATGATAACCGAAGAAAAAGGGAACAGGTTATTATGTCATTCTTATTTTACAGTCTAAGTCTAAAGAAAATTGAGCAAGGAATAATTGATGGCACAGCCTCATAGAAGCAAAATAGCATGATAATTTAATCCCTCATGCCTGTGTTCCAACTTAAAATTTCAGTAGAAAGAGAAAGGGAAATGAAACTTTGCAGTATTTGGATAAAGACAGGGAAGTAAATGGAGCACCCTTTGCCTTCAGAAATTTAAAGGGTGACTCCTAGAAGATATGTGGGTTGAATGGAATAATGATTTTCTAGGCAAATGGAAAAAATTGGGGTAAAGTTAATTGACTTAATAAGCCATTGACCAAAAGATGTTTAAAAATGAAGTTGCCCAAATAGAAACAATGCCAGGCACATTTAGACACTAGATTGTCACTAGATTGACCAAGGACAGAACATGGGAACAGCATTCATGCATTAGAATCATAGAACAACAGAGTTGGAAGGGAACTTGGAGGTCATCTAGTCCAACCCCCTGTTCGAGCAGGAGAGTCTATTCCAAATATTAGCCTCTACCCAGGATCGAACTCACAGCCTCCTGATTGTGAGGTGAGAGCTCCACCTCTAGGCCACCAGAGCTGCAGTTTTTAATATTAAAATTAAAATATATTATAAATTATAAAATTTAAAATTTAATTTATAAATTATAAAGATAACATTATCTGTGACAGGTGGCCCATATAAGCAATGGGACAAAAAGAAAATATGCATCTGCTCTTACAATTTCTTTCACAGATACAGGTAGTTATTTAGGAAGCTATGGAATCAAAAAGTATAGCAAAGGTGGTGACAAAATGGTGATGTTCTGTATGAGTTGAATCTAATCTCTATTCTGACATAGCAGAGAGACATCACTACTTTTGTAGCTTTTTTTAGCAAGCAAATGTTTCTTTAAAAACACAGCCAAAAAGAGACATCTTGAGGAAGGAATTGTGGACTGAAAATGTCTACACAACAAGGGATGCCAACAATTATGGTGGAATGAAGAACTGGCAAGTCAACTTTGGAAATTAGTTATTAATGGCTTTTCAGAAATCTTTGACAGCTCTTGTCATGTTTCCTTCAATCCTTAGCAAAAAAAAACCTTTAATTCTCTTTCAGAACTTAATTTGGGGGAAGAAGAGGAAATAGATAACAAAATGGTAATTAAAACTTTGATTTTAGAATGGAACGGGACAACTCACTGCAGCCCACTCACAACTGCCAAGTTACCTTTGCAAACCCACCACTGCCAAGTTGCCACATAGTCAGCTCGCTGTGGAGACAACTCCTCATGGGTGGCCAGAAAGAGAGCTGTGTGGGCAGGCAAGCGAGTGGGTGTGCAGAGCATGAGCTTCTCAGGGCAGGCGATGAGGAAGAGGGGATGGCTGAGGGCTTCCCATATTCACTGGCCCTACTATGGCGTCAGCTGTGGCAGTTCTGAGTCCGATGTGGAAATAGCAGCAGCAGTCTGTGCCTGGTCCGGTGGCATAAACACCATAAACAGTGACTCCATGCCCAGCACAGCAGTGGCAACAGCGGGGTGTGTGAAAATGGGAAGCCCCCAGCCACCGCTGGCTTCCCACCAGCCGCTCCAACGTGGTCTGTGCTCTTCCCACCCACTCACTCACCTGCCCAGCCAGCTTTCCTCTAGCTGCCTGTGGCTAGTTGTCCCTGCAGTGAGTTGGCCATGTGGAGTTGTCTTGTAGTGACTTGATGTCAGTGAGTTGACAGAGGCAACTTGCCAGTGGCAAGGGAGCTGTGGTGAGCTGGCCACAGTGAGTTGTCCTATAACCATTTTAGAATGTTTCACATTAACTAAGGATCTGGATAAATCTGAAATATGATTTTGGAATGAATTATGAATTTTTCCTCAGAAAAATGCTTTTGCTTGTATTTTCATAACTGCATGTGGCTTTAAAATTGGACAGTATTCAATGGGTATTCAATGGTAATAAAGATTATAATTAAAGGAGAAAAACATAAATTCAACTTACTATTTATAAAAGGAAGCAAAACATTGTAAGATTGGACATTTTTTTATTTTTTATTTTTTTTATTTGGTTTGTCAATTGCTTACAAGATAATAGGTATAAGTATATACATAGTTATGAATACATAGATACATATAAGAAAAATAAAAGAAACAATAGGACAGGGACAGTAGGCACATTGGTGCGCTTATGCAGACCTCCTACAGACCTCTTAGGAAAGGGATGAGGTCAATAGTAGAAAGTCTAAGGTTAAAGTTTTTGGGGTTTGGGGAAGAAACCACAGAGTCAGGTAGAGTATTCCAGACATTGACCACTCTGTTGCTAAAGTCGTATTTCCTGTAATCAAGTTTGATGCGATTAACCTTGAGTTTGTATCTATTGTTTGCCCTTGTATTGTATTGTTATGGTTGAAGCTGAAGTATTCATTGACAGGTAGGACATTGCAATGTATGATTTTATATACATTTAGATCGGACCGAAGGCGACATAGTTCTAGGTTTTCTAGGTCTAGAATTTCAAGTCTGGTGGCATAAGGTATTCTGCTATGAGTAGAGGAGTGGAGAACTCTTCTTGTGAAATATTTCTGGGCTTTCTCAACTGTGTGAATATCAGATACGTAATGTTGGTTCCAGACTGATGAGCTGTATTCGAGTATTGGTCTAGCAAATGTTTTATATGCTATAGTTAGTAGTGTAATATTACCAGAGAAAAAGCTATGTATGATTAGGTTAACAACTCTTAATGCCTTTTTGGCTATGTAGTTACAGAGGGGTCTTGCACTTAGGTCATTGGAGATGAGTACTCCAAGATCCTTGACAGAGTTTGGATCATCAGCAAGGTCTTGATTATTCAGCCTGTATTTTATTTTCTGTTTTTTTTTTTTTTTGCCAAAATGTAAGACAGAGCATTTATTCGTTGAGATTTGAAGTTGCCATTTGTTTGACCATTCTGATATATAGTCAAGGTCTTTTTGAAGGGTTTTAGTATTGTCTGTGGTGTTGAATAGCTTTACATCGTCAGCGAAGAGAATACAGTTGCTCTTAATATGATCACAGAGGTCATTTATGTATAGTATGAAGAGAGTTGGTCCTAGAACACTGCCTTGGGGGACACCACTGTTGACAGGTACAGAATTTGATAGGACGCTCCCATTTTGACCATTTGTTGTCTGTTTGACAAGAATGCTTCTATCCAATTATGCAGGTGTCCAGAGATACCATAAGATTTTAGTTTTAGTAGTAGTTTGTCATGTACCACTGAATCAAAGGCTTTATAGAAGTCTATGTAGATTGAGTCTATTGCTTTGCCCTGATCGAGTTGCGTAGTCCATATGTTTTTGCAGTGTAAGAGTTACAGATTGCAGGATAGTTTTTTTTCTGCGACCAAATTGTTTATTGAAGGATATTTTTAAAATATGGACCAGAAGTTAACTTTAACAGTGTCAGCAGTGATATTTGCTCTATAGAGGAACTGTACCTAGAAGATTTCTTGTGTGTCCAATCACACTTGGCCAATAAAGAATTCTATTCTAAGATGATATAAAAGACAAAGAGGTTCGACTTGACTAGATTGATACTGAGCTAAAAGTGGATTTACAAAAGAATGACATGAACAAAGTTATTAAATGAACATAGGAAAAAACATCTGATGTCTTAATAATTAAAAGGCATATACAAACAATAAATCAAGAGAGCGACATGGCTAATTTTCTTAGATTTACAAAAGAGATTGTTAAAGTTTTGAAGAATTTCAAAAGAAGAGAAAAAAATGAAAAGAAATTAAGTTTTACTACATTATTAAATTAAAGTTAGTTATGTTGGTATCTCTATTAAGGTAAATCCTTAATGGACTTTTGTTGATCCAATCCAAAGTTATGAGATTTTAAGGATTTGTTTATAGATATGTAGGAAGTTAGCACCTACCCCTCTCCTAGAAAATTGAAATAGCCTAGGACAGTGGTCCCCAACCTTTTTTGTACCAGGGACCGGTTTCAAGCAGAAACATTTTTTCAAGGACTGGGGGAGAAGAGAATCGAGTTTGGTAGTTTGCTTGCAGACGTTTCATTACCTGACTAGGTAACATCTGATGTTGTTACCTAGTCGGGTAATAAAACGTCTGCCAGCAAACCACCAAGTCAGGGAGCGCCTCGGCCCTGCCTCCTCAGCCCCATCCCTCAGGTGTCTGCCTCCCTCCCTCCCTCAGGTGTCTGCCTCGTTCCTCTCTCAGTCACTCTATCGCTCCTCCAGCAGCCCAGGAAGAAACTGCTTCAAAGAAGCCGGGGTGGGGTGGCTTTCCTGTCGCCACAGCTTCCCGAGCACCCGTTTCACCCCACCCCGCCCGCCCGCCCACTCGCGGTTCAATCCACAGTGCTCCGTTCTACCTGCCTGCCTGCCTGCCTTCTTCGCTTTCGGAGCAGCTTCGGCTGATAAAAAGAGGCGAATAGTTATTATTCTCAGCCAAAGCTGCTCCCAAACAACCAGACAGGCAGGCAGGCAGAACGGAGCACTGTGGATTGAACCGCGAGCGAGCGGGCGGGCGGGTGGGGGTGAAACGGCGCTCGGGAAGCTGCGGCGACAGGAAAAGCCACCCCCGGCTTCTTTGAAGCAGTTTCTTCCTGGGCTGGTGGAGGAGCAGAAAGCGACTGAGAGAGCTGAGCCAGAGAGCAGGACAGGCTTCGCTTGCTTCCTCCCTCCCCTTCTTTCATTTGTGTCCTTGATCCCCGATCCCAGCAGCATTCACCGAAGGCGAAGAAAGCCGCCATTTTTTTATTTTTTTTTCTTTGCGGCCCGGTAAAGAGTGCTCCACGGCCCGGTACCGGTCCGCGGCCCGGTGGTTGGGGACCCCTGGCCTAGGAAATATTAAAAAGGCACAATATTTCCTCTAAAAAGAGTAGAAACTCAGAAGCAGAATCTCACCCCCACCTTTGTTAATGGGTGAGCCAATTAAGACCTGGGCCAGAATACTTTACATAACAAGGAACTCCAGGTAAAGCTATAGCAATTGCCGAAAGCCCTTTTAAGGGCATAAATCATCCAGCAAGGCTTAACCAAACCTGGAACTCAGGACAGCCTGCAGAGTTGCCCCTGGGAGTCTGACAACCAATTAGAATACAAGCTCCAATTCAAATCCCAACAGAGGGTATAAAACCCAGGCACTCTCAGCACCCCAGCCCTTTTTTCTTGATATCTTCTCACCTTGAAGCATGTGATCACCCTTCTCTGGAGCTCCAGGCCATGTGGTCCTGTCCACCATTAAACCTTCCAAGCAGCCTCCATGTTTCCAGTGTCTTTTTCCCCACTTGGAACTGAACCTAGAAAGATATTTCTTTCGACAGATAATAAATGAAATATGGGAATAAGAAATTGTTTGTTGTATCTTAAGATACAGCAGTAAGTTACTGAAATTGTTTATAGTTGTGATAAAAGTGGGAAGGCATTTTTTATGTATTTCTTTTCTTTTTAGCTTTGTTCCTTTTTTGCCTATTTGTTTCTTTTATGCACCTTCTATCCTTTCTTTATATTCTTCTATTATTTGTATTAATTTTTGCTTTTGTGCTTATACTATTTAATGAAATTATCAGAAAAGAAATAAAAACATAGGCAAATAGTGATATCAACACAATCAGGTTTGTATGTCATTCATCTTTCTGTTTCAAACAAAACATTCATTCCTAACCATTTTTGCTATTTTCTTTTCATTTTCTTCACCATTTTCAGTTCACCATTTTATAGTTCCTTTAAATATATGCCTTCTGCCAATTTTATCACACATTAATATGCAGTAATAGTAGCATAGCATTGATGAAATGCAAGTGAAATACAAAATACCATAACATTAAATCACATACTTTGACAACATGATTTTGATTGACTTTAGTATACTACTGACTAGAATCATCATATTATCATCCTTGCTGTTTTACAAGTTCTATTTTGTGCTAAACATATTGACTCTAAGAGACTTCTCCAATTACCTTTTATTACATTGCATCCTTTTATATCTAGTAATAAATCCTAGATAATTAACTTTCCAGATTCCTATGGGAGAAATTTTAGTTCATAAGGAGAAGTGGAAAATAGAACAGCCGTTCTATGTGAAGTTTTAGTATATATTTTTAAGTTGTCATGAGTTCTAGAAGAGATTATAATGAATCCATAAATACTTTTAAATGTGGCTTTATAGTTATCATACTACAAAAGAGGTAAGAGTAACATTGTAAATTTTGTTTAGATTGATTTACTTCTTATTCTTATTGGATAGCTTATTGCCCATGGCAACTTGGAATTCTAAGAACTGTCATCCAATTTAAATGTAGTCTCACTAGAGTGAGGGGAAAATCTATGCTACAATTGGGTACAAGTGTTACCAGGAATCTGATGTTACATACCGTACACCATTGATGCAACTTCTAGGAAATGTTTCACTACTACCTGCAGTGTTATTCTATTATTGATCAGACAAAATGTGTTTCATCCTTTACCTAGAAAAGGAATTTGAAGAACCAATGGAGACCCAATTGTAATATGTAACTGCTGCTTCTTGGGTTACTGTTAGACAATCAACTCTATCCTGGGACTTTTGTTTATCTGCTAGAACCCCAAGTCAATTATCTTTTACTCTGTGTTCATTTGAACTTTGACACCTTTTTTATCCAGGTTTTACAGGTAGTCCTTGACTCACAATTGAGCCCAAAATTTCTTTCGCTCAGTGAGATAGTTATTGAGTGAGTTTTGCCCAGGGGTGGGATTCTATCAGTTCTGACTGGTTCTATAGACCCGGTTGTTACGATTCTGAACAGTTTGGAGAACCAGAAAACCGTGCCACTGGTGCCACTTATGTGACAGACTCAGGCAGCAGATTGCAGAAAGGTAGATCTGTGAGTGACTCTGTGATTCTGTGAGCAACTCAATTTGCCGGCCTGCTTTGCCTGATTGTGGTCAAAGTTGCTCTTTTTTATATAAAAAATTCAATATTTTCATAAATATTTACAATATTTACATACAATGCATGTCCAGACAGTCATGTGACCACCAAGCCACACCCACAAATTAGGCCAGGCCCACAGAACCAGTTTTTAAGAAATTTGAATCCCACCCCTAGTTTTACCCCATTTTACAACTTTTCTTGCTAAGCAAATCACTGCAATTGTTAAGTTAGTAATGGTTGTTAAGTGAATCTGGCTTCCCCATTGCCTTTGGTTGTTAGAAGGTTACAAAAGGTGATGACATGACCCTGGGATGCTGCAACTGTCATAACTACGAGTCAGTTGCCAAACGTCTGAATTTTGATCACATGATCATGGTGAGGCTGCAATAGTCATAAGAGTGAAAAACAATCAGAAGTCACTCGTTTTAGTGCCTTTGTAACATCAAACAGTCACAGAAATTGTATATTTTGGTGAATGCACTGAAAAATATACTAGAAAAATAATGCTCAACTTTTCAGGATGTTCCTTCTGAATATCAGTGTCAAAATGTATTGAGCTCGATCAGAAAAACTTTCAGATTGCATTCTGACTTGTATTCATGATGGAATTACTAACTGGAACCATATGGTGCTAGAAATATCATGTTTTCTCCTACCCATCTTTCTTTTCTTCCAAGTGTTCCAAAATAACGTTAGGAATACAGACAGATATGTCTATAAGCAATATTGTTCTTCCCAATAAATCCTGATAGTTAATTAATTGAAAATAATGGCCATGAATATTAAGTATGGAATAATGGATAAGTTGGAACAAATTGATGGGTACCCATCTGTACATGACACTTGCCTGTAAATAAGATGCTTGGAAAAGAAAACAGTGACAGTCTTCATATCAAGGGAAAAAGCCTGCAGGCATAAACAGCTTTCTCATTAAAATATGAAAAACAATGCTAAGGAAAATAAATTTTGTTGAAGACGTAGCTTTCCATTTGAATACTAAATTGACAATGAATTTTGAAGAAAAAGCATGATTTGTTTCCATATTCTAAATTGCACACCCACTCTTCAACAGAAAGAGAAGGCATGTTTTTTTTTGTGGTGATGGGAGTGGGGTAGCATTTTTTTTCTTTTCATTTGAAGGACTACAAGTGCCATAAAAGATAAAACATTAATGTGAAGGTTATAGGATTCTGGGGCATCTCTTACTTTGCTATTCTGACCCGGATTTAGAATGTAATATCAAGTATGTTATAAACTGGCAAAGGTAGGGAGGTGAAATAGGTAATTTAATATCAGGAGATAACACCAACCTAGCCAACTTTGAGTAGGCTCAAAAGATATGCAGAGTCAAATCTGGTTAATATGGGAATGAGGTTCTTTTAGGAAATGCCAAACTGGAGACTACATTGGGAACAGAACAAATAGCACAGAAGAAAAAGGTAATGGCAAAGTACTTCTGTATTGTTGTCAAGAAAATTTCAGATATGTTTTTATATCTCTAGGAATTTAGCTTCCTGTGCTTGTTGTTATTTTCAAACTCATTCTGAAGGAGACAGGGGAAAAATTCAGGGACTTTGAATTCTTCAATATTTTTAATTGTATTTCCATTGCAGATTGAAATGTAAAGCAAGTAGAAATCAGATCTTCACTAATAAAACATT
Organism: Notechis scutatus; assembly: GCF_049901735.1. Classification (NCBI taxonomy): domain Eukaryota; kingdom Metazoa; phylum Chordata; class Lepidosauria; order Squamata; family Elapidae; genus Notechis; species Notechis scutatus. The sequence continues at coordinate 67,311,230 of NC_142012.1, read as the reverse complement.
GGGATATCACATGGAAAATTGAATAATAAAATGAATAGTGCATGCAATATTTTAAAAACACCTGAATAAAATAAAAATAGGTCATGCAGATACATTGAAACTTTAATCTCTCAAGGTGATTTGATTTATGCAGAAATATAGATTTTAGTAATTATTGCTGCAGCCTTTATTTGAAATACGGATAGATTTCAATTAGAAAATTGTTCTTCTAAATAAAATTTGTTTTGATTTAATTTTCAAATTAAACCATAGTTTTGTATTCTTGCAAAGTGGAATACATGAGACCTAAGCTATTTACTGATTTTCATAAATCTGAAATTTTCCAAAAGTGCAATACTTTTATTGGGGCCAGATTGTTTGATTATCCAATATTGTGAATGATTATTCACAATCTACAGGAAATTATTCACAATCTACAGGAAATTAATCCTAGACATTAGATATGTGCTGTTTGAGCTAGAACTGCATGATTTTTGAGCATAGATTTGCAGCAATGTGAACCATGAAAAGCTGAAAAGTAAACATGGACAAATTATGTTGCTTGTATCTTCATAAAGTATCTTTTTTTTTAAAAAAAAAATTGGTTTGCTTGATAGCTTTGTAAACCCAGCAATAATTGTGTTGTGTAAAAGTAATATCAATGGAGTAGCCTTCAGAGTAAGCATGAATCAGGTGTCTTTGCAAAGGTGCTCATGGCAGATTCAAAATTAAGATTAAAACAAAAGTTATCAGAATAAAAAAGAACACTGTCTTTTGATGTCGTCCCCAGGGACTAAAAGTAAAAGCTTTCTGGATTTATTGTTTTTATCATTGGTTCAAGGTACTTTAATAAAAAACTTTCTTCCATCTGCATGGGAAAGCAAGCTTAATCAAATTAGAATTATATTTTAATGTTGTATTAATCACAGTCTATTAGTGTGCAGATTATAGAGATTCATAAAAATTTCCTTTTCAGTTAGTTATTCAAGTTTCTGCCTACTAACCTTTCAATTCTCCAGTGGTCTAGTTTTTATTAGACTTTTCAGAGTTGTAATATATAAGCTGTCACTGATTTAAGTTCCATCATTCCACTGGCATTTTATTCGCCTTTATGTTCCTCTAATACATCTGTCCTGATAAAATGCTACAAAATGAGTTTGATATGATTAAAAGTAAAGCTCTAGTAAGATTGTTTTTGAATTTTTCAGTGGAAGAAGAAACAAAGAATGCCTGGAGAAATGCAAAAGGAAATGAAAAGCTATGGTTGTTAATTTATACAGAGTCCTGTATAACATTAGAAAATAATAATAAAACGGTATTAAAATGTTGCTGCATTCCTAAAAACCAAACTAAAATGTTAATGCTAGGGAAAGTTTTGCAATGTTATCTAGAATGAATGATAAGTACAGACAGTTATAAATATAAATATTTATAGATAAAGTTAATATTCACAATAATCCCTAACATTTTAAAAGAAATTTTCTATGAATAAGAACATTAACAATACAATATATTGTCTTTTGAATAGTTACTACATTAGCAAAGCACACATATGCATGCACACACTTTAAACTGGCACTTGAGATTTTGGCTATAGAAAAAGGAAAAATGACACGGTCAGACCAAATATGTCAAGGTTGACAAGTAACTGAAAGACAGTTGTAATGAAGGAAATTGAGCAAAAATAAAAAGTAGGTATGAAAAAAAGTAATTTTTGCCTTCTGCTGCCCATTTAATGTATTCTTGCATATTAGATTTCAGTATCAGACCAAATAGCCCATCAATCCTCCAATCAGTTATAGAAATAATGAAATCTTGGCGAGGATCCAAATTAAGTTTTATTGCTTACTATGTAATTTTATGTTTTTTCATTAAAATACAGAATGGATCCTGAGATATGAAGCTGATTTCATATTGAAGCTTGTAGGGCAAGGAAGAAGGGATTCAGGATCTATAGAAATCATTATTGAATCCCATTCTGATAGCTGTTATCTAGGGCTCTATGAAAATAGTTCTCAACTTACAACTACAATAACTTCCATTGCTAAGCAATGCAGTTGTAAAGTAAGTGGCATCCAATTCGACTATCTTTTTTTTTGCTGCAATTGCTAAGCAAATCACATGGTCATAAAGTGAATTCTGTTGACTTTGCTTGTCAGAAGCTCCATGGGAAGGTGACAAATAATGATCATATGACTCTGGGATACTGCAGTCATCATAAATATATGCCAGTTGTCAAGTATGCCAAATTTTGATCACATGACTGCAGAGATCCTGCAACAGACATAAGTATAAGTCAGTTGTAAGTCAACTTTTTCAGTGCCATCATAACTTTGAACAGCTCTTAAGGAATGGTTGTAGGTAGAAGACTATTAAACCTAATCCAGGGTTATAAAAGGTTATAACACATTCAAGAAACTTTTTAACCTTTGAATTTGTCTAATTTATTTCAGTGGTGTATAATACTTGATATGTAGAATTCTACTCCACAAAACATGGAACAGGATACTTCATTAGGGTTTCTGATAACCTTTTTTCATTATTTTGAATAAAGCAATCTGTGAGTGAGATCATTCTTTATATAGATCTACAGGATTTCATTTATAAAAATAGTTTCTTGGGAACTTTGGTTTAAATTATAAATATTATTCTAATTGTTAATACTTTTAGTGTTTATCTGATTTAGTGAAAAGCAAGAAACAAAGCTTTAATTGATTATTTTTTAATATCTTCACTTTTGCTGATTTCTATTGCTGTACTCCAGCAGTAATAATACATGTGAGAAATTTGACTCATCGAACTTTTTCCCCCATTGTTTCACTGCAGCCAAATGAAACTTGTATAGTTAATAGCTATGTAAGATTCTGTCTCTTCTCAGAGATTATTGCCTTTTCTGTTTCACTCACTATGTGCAAGTTTCCCAGATTTCCATTAAACAAGTGAAAGGAGTTAATTTAATTCCTATTGAAAGGTATAATTGTTACAGCATCATGCTTTGCAGGGGCCTTGACATACCGTATTCCATTAAATGTAGGAAATTTAGTGTTCATTACATTGAAGGCTTACTTTGAGGAATGGATACAACCATAAAAATGTGAGGAAAAACATTTCAGAGGTTAATTTCTATTGTTATATGGGAACTTTTTCTGATAGGTGGAAACATGTTCTTGAGGAAAATGTACAATGATATTCCCTTCCCCTACCTCTGTTCCACAACTGTAAAGCGACAGTTTCTTCTGGCTTCACCTCTAATGATGGGGCCTTGTGCATGTGTGCAGAACAATCTGGTTTGTTTCAATATCCACATCAGCATAATACTATTGAGTCCATTTAGGTTTATTGAATGGATTTTGTATTAAATGCATCCAGTTTCATTCATAACTTTCCCCAAATTATTCAAGCTTGTTTGTGAAACTTTGCTTAATGTAAACAATTATTATTGTAAATTCCGCTAGCAACAATCATTTTTATATCAATTTTTATCAATGGTGGCTTTAAGGAATTTTCTCATTAAGATTACTATAACTCTTAAAGCAACAGTACTTGTTTTTAAACTGGCATAGAAGTCTGGAAAAAAAAGCAAAAAGGACTTTGCTTATGTAAAGTTGAAGCACTTCTGCAAATTACTCTGAATAAGTTTAAAGCTCTGGGACCAGATGAATTGTGTTTTATAGAAAATGGTTAATAATTGTAATATAATATAATGTAATAAATACAGTTGATGGGATATGATATAATTAATGTATTATAATATCTATTTTTAATACCAAAACTTGCAATATCTTTGAGAAATGCTGAAGAACTGGTGAAATCCCATAGGAGAATTGAAAAGCAAATACTAACTTCAAAAAAGGATGATTGAGAAAACTATAGGACCAATAGTTTGATACAAATACCTGAAAAGATTTTAGAGCAGATCATAGACCTGTAAGTACCTTTCAAGCAATACAGTAATGAACGTACATCACTATAGATTTGTCAAGAACACATGTTGCCAGACTAATCTTCTCTCATGTGAATATATCATTGGCTCAGTTATTATACTCAATGTGTATTAATAACACTGAAGTGTGGCACCAAGTGGGGTGCTACAAAAACAACAAAAAGGAGTAGTAAACAATAAAAATGATCCTTAGAAATAATACATAGGCATTTGTAATCAGGTTCTCTGTCCCAAATCCTGAAAATCTATCAGGTATAACTTAGAAGCAACCCTGAGGTTTATTTTGATATTTAGTATAGGATGTCTACATTAGGAGTAGCAATGATGTTCATATTTAGCCAATCAAAATGAAGATATATAAATATGCGTGATGAAAATACATGTTATATCGTTTCCTTCATTGTGTGTTCAATTATCCTTCTGCAAGGAAGTTGGGAATATGTCATGAATTCATGTATGCCACAAAGGTCACAAAAACATTATTAGTGAAAAAAACAAAACAAAATGGCTCTGCTACAAGCAAAGCCTAGCATTTAATTTGTAAGTGTATCCATTTTTCTCATAAACAGGTAAATGTAAGCAAAAGCTTCAGGAAACGTTCTAGGAAAGAGGTGATGCTAGAGACCATTTTTGCAATTTGCCCATAACTCAATGGATATTTGGAAATGAGCATACTTCCTCCTTTGCACTTTAGCCACCTCCTTTCATAATTCTTCTTGTGCCCAACTATGCTTCCAAAATTAACTACGTTAGGGACTAACTATATTGGAAAAGTTTTAGTATTTTGCTAGACTCTCCACTTGTTATTTCTTTTCATGTCCTCTTCTTTTAGGTCTGTTCACATATACTGGAATAGAATTGCTTTTTGAAAACCCTAAACAGACTTCAGATACAATCAAATGAAGGAAATTTATGAGGTTATCAGGATCATGATTTAGTATGAAGATACATAGAGTTTTGATTTGGGTTGCCAACATTCAACTCTTTCAATCAGTTCATTGACCATTGGAAGGGACAGAGCTGCCAAATTCAGACAGACAAACATTGCCAAAATTGGCCAGGAAGAAGTTAATATTTTCCAAGTAACCAGTATATCATTACTATTTTTTAAAAACAACAACAACCAGATGGCCTCGTTTCTAAAGGAAATAAGGTTACAGAACAACACATTCAGAAAATAAACTTGATTGGCAAGCTATTAATAGTCCATGAAGGAAAAAAGGCTGTTTTTAATTATTTCTAATATTATTATTCATAGCTGCTCAGTTATTACCAACGATTCAGTTAATGAAACTGATTAGAATACAAGTAAACATTCTATATTGAAGTTGTACCCTAGATTCTGAAAGGAGTACTCAAGGGAACCCTGTTAGATATGTTATCTGAGTAGTTTTGAGTTCATCATCATCAGGTCTTGTGCAGAACACATTGGGCAGCAAATGACTTCCAGCAATTTTCATCTTCCTCAAAGGTGCTTTGTTGTTTGAAGCTAGGTGGTGCCTAAACTGAATAAATTAAATAACAATTATTTCATATATAAGCTTCAAATGTCAATAACACAGCTGCTAAACTTCAGGAAGACAAGAGAGAAAGAGAAAGACAATGTGTGAGAGAGCGTACAGCTGTTATAGTATTTTTTTTTAAATAAATGCTTAATTTTTTTTTTTTAATATTTATTAAAATGTATTATTCACAACTGTTTGTAGTTTTTCATTATGCAGGACAATAAACAGAAATAAAAGCATCAACCAGGAAAAATTATTTGTGCCTTATAATGATGGTATACTTAATTAAAGCTATGTAAAATGCTATCTTTTGCCCTGAAGGTCCACTTAAAATTCTGTGTAATCCTTCCAACTTTCCTCATAAAACCTCTGGAATTAAAACAGGAAAGACAATCAGAATAACTAGCTTCCAACATTTCATTAAAAATGCCTCATTAAATATTTCTTTTTTTACATTCAATTAATATCTTTTGAAAATAAAAACTGGTATAGCTATGGTATTAAAATGTAAAGATAGGGCTTTTAGATCAAAGCTCTACAATATACAGGTAATAAATGCTTATTTACTTAATTGTTCTAAACTTAATTGATTCTATGAAATATGTTTGACTGTGATGTGAAACTACATTAGCAATTTCAGGTTCAAAATCTATCTTTACCTATAGAAATTTATGTATGACTTTGTTCCAGTCACTATCATTCAGGTTTGTGTGTGTGTGTGTGTGTGGAGAAAGAAATTGGAAGAAGAAATTTATGTGTATTACCTTGGTTCCTGGAAGCTAGATAGTGCATAACTTTATTGAATTGGTAATTACATCAATTACATAAATATGTACATTACATATTTTATTTTTGTATTTGTTTTCTGTAACTGCCCATCTCAAACAAATGACTCTTGGTGGTGAACACTCATAAAACAATTAAAAACAATTAGCACATATTACAAAGTTAAATATATATAGCAGCTGAGTAAAAAAATCATTATACAGTCAATATAGCACAAAGCCATGGTTGATGTTCACAACTCTGAAGAAAGAATGTTCCACAGGACAAGGGCTATTGCAAAGAAGCCATGTCTTCTAGTCTTTGTTATACAACATTCTTTGGCTGAAGGGACTAATACCATACCCAATTTTAAATGCTCTACAAATCAATTTAAGTCATATAAAACACGTTTACAATGTATATGATGCTAAACATTTATTTTCATCATTTTCAGTGAGTGAAAAATAAATTACATAAGAATTAGCATAACATTGAAGACAAAAAAGTAAAAAAAGAAAGAAAATAGAAGAACGAATATTATTAAAAAGAATTAATGGGAAGATTAGATATTCAGAAGAACAAATATTACCAAAAAAATAATAATCAACATTTTGAACATGTCAAGAAAGATGACACAACAAATACTGTATTTTTCGAAAAGCTTTTAACAAATCCCCTTTTGTAAAGGATAGATGAGAGGTAGAAGTTCTCAAGGATAAATGCAACTATTAAAAACAAAATTGACATCAATGAGAAATTCTCGCAATGGAAAATTCTTATTATTGAAGATTATTTTATAAACATATAAATGCATTTATATTTCACTTACGTGTTTATATTTTAAATATATTACGAATATATATTTCACTTATGTGTTTATATATTAAATATATTATGAATATATAAAATTATAATAAATTTATTTATAAAATTTAGACTAGAGTCTCTCATGGAACACTGTTGGGTATAATATTTTGACATCAATGTTACAAATTGGAGCTGAACAATGCCATATTTTTTCTGATGATATCAAACTATTCAGGATGATAAAAATCAAACAGGGTTTTGAAGAACTCTAAAAGTATCTCTCCAAACTGTGGCATAGACTTCAAGACAGCAAATGCAATTTTAGGTTAGCAAGTATAAGGTGTACCCCAGTGGTCAAATCAATCAATCAATCAATCAATCAATCAATCAATCAATCTAAAGTTCACTTACATTTGTGCGTGTCATTTGAAGTAGCTGTGATTTAGCAGAAAAGAGATTTTGCCATCACTGCAGGCACCTCAATGAAAATGTTGACTCAGTTTGTAGCTTCTGCAAAGGAAATTCATGTTTTAAATAGTTGCTGTAAATCTAAATTTCAGCAGGATGCAGTCTATACATGAGAAGAATATAGCCGTGATATCTCCCATCTTCAAGCAGTAACTGTTTTCTCAGAAGATGAAAAGTATATGCTACCAACGTATGTCAAAGCAATAACAACTTGTGAAAGATTCATGTTTGTCATGGCTGGTATGAAATCCTGAGTTGCTCCAAACTAAGGTGAATATGGCATAGAATATCAAAATCCTTCACTTAAGTAGAATATCAAGTCCTCCACTGCCCTTAACTTTAGGATGAGTGGCTAGACAGTCATTAATGCCCACTACATCAAGTCATATCATGAATGAAATATGTCATATAATTCATGTAACTGACATCCAAGAACAGTACCTGAAAGCCAGAAAACAGGTCAGTATGTCTCCCATAGATTATATGGGTGAGGGAATAAACAGAAGTTTAAACAGGCAACATGTAGCTTTTTCTTTCCCACCATATTTTATAATATGCCTATTCATTTGCTACATTTCTGGACCAAGGTATATAAAAGTATTCATCATTCTATTTAGCATCTGTGTTAATCTTGTTGCCTAAGCTTGGGATAATCCTATTATTTTTATCCATTTCATTTTATCTCCAGAAAAGAAAAAGAAAAAATCCTCCCTCTTTTTAATAAATAAACTGAAACCCAACATTACAGCCCTCAACAGCAGCAGCAATAAAAAAATAGATCCAAATATCTTTTGAAAAAAATACTGTAGATGAAGAAAATGCAACTTTTCTGGATATTAAGCTAATATCCAGGTGTTTTTATGCGATGATAGCAGCATAGTTGATAAATATTGTGAAACTGGAGATAAACCCACAGCTGCTACCAATCTTTTGTTAGTGATAAGTTTCCATCAGATATCATGAGTCACAAAAGTACTGTTTTTCAAATGCTGTCTTTACCTGATATTGCAAAAAGACTATATACCTTTTTTGCATATTTTTTTAAAAAATATTAGTTGTTTAGTCATTGGCACTTTGTATTTAAAGCAATACAAAATGTCTCTATATTATTCTGTGTTGAGTTCAGTTAAAAGTTATATATTTCTGTTCTTCTTTGGGATGTCTGGCCTAGATTAGTGTTTTTACACATTTTCTGAAAGTTCTCTAAATAGATCAAAAAAGAAAGTATTGACTGCTATATTTCCACTAGAATGTTTTGGTCAATTTTTACACTAGATGCCACATTTTATTCATGGAGCTTGCTTTAATAAAAAAAATATTCAGTCAAATGCTCAAAGACTATTGTCTGAAACTATGGAAATGCTACCATTGATGAGTGGGGGGAAAATATATTTCATTTCAATTTCTATTACTTTTATTTAAGAGACCCATTTTTGGTGTAGTGGTTAAGGCATGAGGCCAGAAATCAAGTCCTAGTCTCATCTTTGACAAAGCCAGCTGGATAACCTTGGGCAAGACACTTTATTTCAACCTTAGGAAAGAAGAAATAGCAATCCATTTCTGAAAAACCTTACCAAGAAAATGTCTCTAAGAATTGGACATATACATGTACATACATTATGTGTGTGTGAAAAAGTGTTAGGCAGTTATGCAAAAATGCTGCAAATTAAGAATGCTTTCAGAAACAAACATTTTAATTTTTATCCATTCACAAAATGGAAAGTAAATGAACAGAACAGAAATCCAAATCAAATCAATATGAGCTCACTTTGCCTTCAAAACAGCATCAATTCTTCTAGGTACACTTGCACGAAGTTTTCGAAGGAACTCGGTAAGGTTCCTTCAAGATTGTTCCAAACATCTTGGACAACTAACTACAGATCTTCTGTCTTTTCATGCAATCCCAAACAGACTCGATAGTGTTGGGATCAGGACACAATGGAGGCCAAATCACTTTCAGGACTTTTTGTTCTTTATGCTGAAGATCGTTCTTAATGACATTGGAGCTTCTTGTCCTTCTGCAGAATAAATTTGGGAATAAATCACACACCTCTCTGATGGTGTGGCATGATGGATAAGTACTTGTCTGATTTCTCAGCATTAAGGACACCATTGATCCTGATCAAATCTTCAATCCCATTTGCAGAAATACAGCCCCAAATTTGCAAGGAACCTCCAGCATGCCGCACTGTTGCCTGCTATTTCACTGCTGTCCAGTCCTTTAGCAAACAAATTGCCTCCTGCCACCATCAAATTTTTCAAATTTTCATTCCTCAGTCCAGAGCATCTGCTGCCATTTTTCTGCACCCAAGTTCTTATGTTTTCATACATAGTTGAGTCACTTAGCCTTATTTCCACCTCAGAGGTATGGGGTTTTGGGCTGCAATTCTTCCATGAAGACTACTTCTGGCCAGAATTCTCTGGTTAGTAAATGCGTGTACCTGGGTCTTGCTGGTTTCCAACAGTTTCCAACAGTTCTGTGCTGATGGCACTGCTGGATATCTTTCAACATCGAAATGATGTGTCTTTCCTTTGCTGCATTAAGTTCCTTGACCAACCACTAGATCTTTGTGTTTCTTCTAAAAAGCTTGAACAGCACATCTTGAAACCCCAGTCTCTTTGTGTCTGCTTGTCTGTCTATCATCTCTGTCTGTCTATCTGTCTGTCTGTCTGTCTGTCTGTCTGTCTATTTATCTATCTCTATCTATGTCATCTCTAAGTTGATTTCATCTTTCTTCTCACCCTTGTTGAAGAGTATAAATTATATTAATTTCAAAACTTGCTTCTTCTTAATTATTTAGAATAAATGCTACTTCATAAATGCTTTGAACAAAATTTAAGAAACAAATAAATGTTATTAAAATCTTCTATAAACGTTTTGCAATGGTGGGGTGGTGGGAAGTAATGGCCTCCATAACAGTCCCAGTTTCTCATGTGGCCCCTAGGGAAAATTGTCCCCTCTTACTTTAGGGTTTAGAACTGTTTTATTTATTAGAGCAGATCCTTCCTAAGGTTTTTTCTGTGACTTAAGTTAAGCAAATATGGGTTCCTTCCTCCTTTGCTTGATTGTTTCCTAATCAGCATCTTTATCTTTCTTTCCCCAAAGGTCATTCATACATTTCATTAGAGGAACTGAGAAACAAACTGGAAGAAGGTTGACAAGAAATCAGAAGAAATAGAACAAAAATTAGGGAGCATAATTAACTACCATTAGTGGTTCATTTTTCTTTTTATTGTACCTGGTAAAATAAAGCAGGATAAGAAACTCCATATATTATTCAGGTGTTGTAAAAACATTATTGCTGTGCTTCTAAAGGCTCAAGAAATTACAGTAAGAGAATGAAGCAATTGTTAGTGCAGTTGTTCTCACCACTTTTCATTACATGTGTCATTGCTGGAAATGCCAACCATCAGAATTGTTCTTTTAATTTAAAATGTTCAGCTCTGCTTTGTTACTGGAAAAGGAAAAAAAAAAGGTTTCTCAAAAGCAGAGTGTCATGAACCAAGAGATTAGTTCATCTTTTTTTTTGTTATATCCTTTCCACCAGCAAGTAAAACCATTTCTTTTTTTCTTTTTTTTTGACACCTTGTTATTTATTGTTCATTCTGGAATGGGATTGGGAGAGGCTGTTATTTTAATTTGTAAGTATAAAGTTTTTATCTGAACAGGGGGATATGGTGTACATACGGTAAATTTGTTAAAAGTAAAAGCAACTGCAACGCATGATGGTTTCAGCTTTCTAAAAATATCATACAAAAAGCATTATTAGTAATGGAATGAGTTTTTTCTGATGAAATGAGAATAAATCATTACCCTGTTCCCTATATTTATAATAAATGTGAAGAATGCCAATACTTCTAGTATAGTATGTGCATAGTAATCATAATGACTGCTTCTGGCTTTTCAACAATGCATGCATACCTGGCAAAAGATAAGTGTGTGTATTTTACTTTTATAAGAGAAAAAATGAACCATTATTGTAAGAGAAGCCATTCTTGTCATCCTTTATGAAAATTCCTGCACATTAAAGTAAGTATATACATGCTTGTATGGAGTTTCTAAAATGTGGACTTTAATTGTTTGCAGTGAATATCAAGTCAAAATAGAGCTTCAAGAATGCTAGCAAAAGTGTTGACATATACCTTTCATTGCTACTAACATTTATAATAATTGTTTTGCTTGTCTATATTGTCAATAGAGTCAAATGAAATGCCTTGATTTCCTCCTGGCTTTTTAGTTATATATAAATCTGACATCACCCAAATGTCACTATAAACAAATACTGGAAGCACAATCAATATGCAATCTTTAAAATGCCATGCCTTTTGCTAAAGCTTGGAGGATAATAATAACTGATCTCTTCTATAATTACCACCTTAAGTTGTTTTTGAGACTAGAAGGCTTTTCTCCTCAAATTTTAATTTTAGATCCATAAAATTCTGTAAGTTCTGCAAATATCCTATGTGCTAAAGGTTAATGTTAATTCTGTAAATATGCACTCAAACTGCTGAAAAAGTAGATCTACTCAGCTTGGAAAGCAACAGTGTTTTCCTGGTAAAAAATTGGAACAAAGTTGTTTTCTCATCTTCCAAAACTTGAATATGTTATGTTCAATACTGTATGAAGTTAACTCAATAAACAAATACTTTTATCACCAACAATCAGTGGTGATAAATTAATTTTTTTTCTGCCAGTTTTGTGGGTGTGGCATGGCTTGGTGGGTGTGGCTTGGTGGGCATGGCTTTGTGGGCATGGCAAGGGAAAGATATTGCAAAATCTCCATTCCCTCTCCACTCCTGGGGAAAGGTTACTGCAAAATCCCATTCCCTTTCCACCCCACTAACCTGCTTTCTAGCTCTGTTCTCCTGTGCAGGACAACAAAAGAAGACCCAGATGATCAGCTGGGACTCGGGAGGCAGAGAATAGACCAGTCAGAGGTGTGTTTTCTGGTTCTCTGGACTACTCAAAATGTCCTCAAAATCTGGATGTTTATTGTTAAAGAAAAGAAAAGAAAAGAAAAGAAAAGAAAAGAAAGAAAGAAAGAAAGAAAGAAAGACAGAAAGAAAGAAAGAAAGAAAGAGAAAGAAAGAAAGAAAAGGTGGGAGAGAGGAAGAACAATGGAAAATCTTGTTTCACAGCTAAAAAAAGTTATTATATTAAGACAAAATTAATAGATTGGGTTAATATCTTCAATAGGCATTAATTCCTTAACTATCCTACATTCCTAAAATTGAAAAGTGTATCTTTTCTGAAATTCTTTACCCAAAATGCGGATGTCGTTATGATTTCCCTAAAGATTTAAATAACACTCAGACAATAAGGGAGATTAGAGGCTGCTAAACAACTGAAAGACTGCACAGTCTTACATCTTGGACACTTCTTTCCTGAAAGTGACCTATATTAATAAATAGAATTCATGATGGGCAGCTCATCTAAAAATTAAGAAGAAATCTCCTTTTCCTCCTTCTGAAAATAATAATCTAATAGAATTGTAGCTGTTATTAGATAGAACAAGCAATGAATGTTTATTCATTTTGTCATAAACATGAAAGTTCCTGACCACTTTTTCTATTAATATTTCTTTTGCAATGTAACAATCAAAGTAATGTAATAAGTAGCATTCTATCAACATTTTCCTGCCAACTGGCTTCTGCCACAGTTTGATAATATTCAGGAAAGAAACCTGAATTTTGCTCTTGAAACTGAATTTATATACTGTATATCATGCTCATCTAATTATACAGTATTTCCCATCGGTGTTAATTTATTAAGTCAATTCTCAGAATTTTATGAGAAAAGCTAAGGTTTCTCCAAAGAACTATAAAAATATTATATGATATTTATGCATGTCTGCTGACACAATTTCGATAATTATAGGACAATAAAAGATACACACTGCTCAAAAAAATAAAGGGAACACAAAAATAAGATATCCTAGATCTGAATGAATGAAATATTCTTATTAATACATTGTTCATTACATAGTTGCATGTACTGGCAACACAATCACACAAAAATTATCAATGGAAATCAAATTTAGCAACTCATGGAGGTCTGGATTTGGAGTGACACTCAAAATTAAAGTGGAAAAAAACACTGCAGGGTGATCCAACTTTGATGTAATGTCCTTCAAACAAGTCAAAATGAGGCTCAGTAGTGTGTGTGGCCTCCACGTGCCTGTATGACCTCCCTACAACGCCTGGGCATGCTCCTGATGAGGTGGCGGATGGCTTTGTATGGAAAGTTGAAATGCTTGAAGGATTTCCCCCCCTCCTTTTTGGTTAAAATTGATTTAAAAAAAAAATCCATGGGGGGAATTGTCAGAGTTGTCACAACATCCAAGAATGCATATCCATCCCATCACTTTGGCTTTCCATAAGGCTGCCACAAATGAAAATGGCAGCATTAGGACAAATTCCTAATGCAGTGTGCCTCTTTCTCAGAAAGGAAATGAGTGGATTGATTAAACCTCCTCCTCTCCAATATGCTGTTTAGATTAGGCAAAAACTTTGAAAATTATTTTAATCTGGGGTATTATGGAACCTTAATTTTGGAATTTAGGCCTCCTCTATATCCAGGTAGTCCTCCACTTACAAAAGTTCATTTAGTGACTGTTCAAATTACAAGAGCACTGAAAAAAATGACTTACGACCATTTTTCACACTTACTACCTTTGCAGAATCCCCATAATCACATGAACAAATTTCCACCGCGTGACAACTGGTTCATATGTATGACTGTTGCTATGTTCCAAGGTCATATGATCCTCTTTTGTGACCTTTCGATAAACAAAATCAATTGGGGAAGCCAGGTTCACTTAACAGTGATGTTACCAACTTATCAACTGCAATTATTCACTTAACAACCTAGCAAGAAAGGTAATAAAATTGAGCATAATTCACTTAACAAATGTTCTTACTTAACAACATAAATTTTGGGCTCAATTGTAGTTGTAAGTCAAGAACTACTTGTACACTCAACTGGCCCTTTGAGGGCAACAATAAATGCTGATGCGGCCCTCAGTGAAATTGAGTTCAATTGGAAAAACGGGAAATGAAGCAGGCGACAGGAGGGAGGTAGGAGGAGCAGGAAGAAGAAAGAGGGAATGTGGCCTTCTCTTTCCCTTGTGCCGGTCGTTCCATTTCCTGTTTCTCCATTGCAGCGCAGTGCAGCGCAGTGTTCAGGATCCACTTTAACAACCGGTTCACGTGAACCAGTACGAATTGGCTCCAATCCCACCTCTGGTGACAATGTAATATGTTTTAATTATTTCCATAAGACATTAATTAATATCGTTAATTAATAAAGTGCATAGCTCAGGATTTCAATATCTAGCCCCATTTTAGACACTTAATGGTCCCACTCAGTCACTGAACATCGTGAGATTTGAATTTCTTCTTAATCAGTAAAGATACAGTTATGGGTACAAATTAACAGAGTTGTAAGGGACTTTGTAGCAGTGGTGGGATTCAAATTTTGTTACTACCGGTTCTGTGGGCGTGGATGTGGCGGGGGAAGGTTACTATAAAATCTCCAGTCAGAGGTGGTATTTGCCAGTTCTTCGAACTACTCAAAATTTCCGCTACTGGTTCTCCAGAATTGGTCAGAACCTGCTGAATACCACTTCTGCTTTGTAGGTCATCTAGTCCACCTCCTCGCCCTAGCAGACCCTACACCATTTTTGACAGATGGCAGTCCAGTTTCTTCTTGAAAGCTTCCAGTGATGAAGCTCCCACAACTTCTGAAGGCAAGCAGTCAGAAAATTTCTCCTTATTTCCAGGTTGAATTTCTCCTTGTTCAGTTTCCATCCATTATTCCTTCTGGGCCTTCAGGTGCTTTGGAAAATAGCTTGACCCCTTCCTCTCTGCGGCAGCCCCTCAAGTATTGGATACGGTGGAGTACTAATTGACCATGATATGATTTAAATTGATCTGTTTATCTATTCAATAGATCGTTCAGATCCATTTGGAAAACTGAATTAATTTGACTCCACTTTCTGATATGTTTTGGAAATTTTGATTAGGAGCTTCAGAACAAATATCCGAATTGAAGTTTCGAACAAGTTTTGAATAAACAGTGAGCAACTGATCAGCGATTTTCAGATTGGCTCACAATAGCATAGTGTTCTTCAATGAGGCATTGTAATCAGGGGTGGGATTCAAATTTTTTAACAACCGGTTCTGTGGATGTGGCTTAGTTGGTGGGCGTGGCTTGGTGGTTATGTGGCTGGGTGAACGTGGCTTGGTGGTCATGTTATTGGCTGGGTGTGGCCAACTCAACATCACTCATGTCAAGGAGCACTTCTCCTCGCCTGGCTTCTCATGACTGTGGGGATGCTGCAATGGTCTTAAGTGTGAAAAAATGGTCATAAGTCACTTTTTTCAGTGCCATTGTAACTTTGAATGGTCATTCCACACAAGCAAATTCCAGCAAAGGAGGGAAAAAAAACTCCAGAGAAGTTCCTGAGACAGGAAGTCTAGTCCTGCCAAGAATGTAATAAAGGTTAACGGAGAGGCAGTTTGTGTAAGCAACACCAGAATGTTTCCTTCCTGCCTTCCTTACAGGATTAAGCCAGTCATTTCTTCTAACAACCGGTTCTCCGAACTGCTTAGAATGGTAACAACTGGTTCTAGCGAATAGGTGCGAACTGGTAGAATCCCACCCCTGATTGTAATAGACTGTCAAATGCTGAAATATGAAATGACTATGTTAGACTTTGCAACATTAAGTTAGATGAAGTAGGTTGTAATCCACAAGAGTTTATATTAACAAATTATGTTAATCTTTATGAAGCTACAAGACACCTTTGAAGTGTTTGCCCCATAAGTGAGTTTTCTTTTTGAAATATTGCTTATGGACTTACGTTGATATCAAATTGTTGACTACATATTCAATAATATACACACTTACAAATAAAAGAACCATAAATAAGCTATTTATCCATCCACCCACCCACTCACTCACTCACTCATTCCTAAGGTTGTTTTCTAGTTCTTCCCAAGTGGATGAAGATGTAGAATTTTTTTGATTATATAGGGAACTGAAAGAGACACTTTAATATTATCCTTTTATTAATGTAGTTTGTGATCCGCCAGTTTTTTGTGAGTCCTCTTATTGGAGTTGCCCAAAGTAGCAAAATTTGAACCATAGAATCCATAACTTTACTGTCAGTTAGTTTTTAATCAACCTTTAGCTAGCACGTAAATGACTAAAATAAATGAGAAAAAAATTGTGTACAGTAGTAGATTGTCTGGAGACAGGAGGAGTGACCAGGGCAATGTTTACAATTATTACTGTGTTCTTGAAATAGCCAAATTCAATTATATGTCTTAACAACATCATAGTCAGAGTAATTAACCCTGTGAAGCAAGCTTGTTAATTGGTACCTTTGTGAGTTTACATAATATCAGAATTTCAATAATGTTTAGTGCCAGGGTCATTTAAATTATCTGGCATGATGCAATTTATTAAGCATTGTGTTTTTTTTAAATGGTAAGCTATAATAGATGCATAAACACATTCTGAATTCATGATGCTCAGTTTAACAGACACTATCAGAAGTATTTTTGGTTTGCAATTTTTTGGGAATGTTGCAAACTTTTTTTCTTAAAAAAAAAAAGGATAATATTCAAGTGCCTCTTTCACTTCCCTATACTATGGAAAAAATATCCTTGTTGGAAAAAAAAAATCCAACCGCATGCAGTCACTTTCTCCCATCTCTAAAGATATGGCTATTGGCCCTAATGCTGCCCCAAACCAGTAAACATTTGATTTGGCTGTAATATTTAATAAGTGCAGTGCTACAAAAAATGCATTAAGCATCTTTGAGACTTACAACATCCTACTTTTCCTTAAAATAAACACAAACATATATGGTTTTAAAAGTTCCCAAACATTTAGTCCCACTGATTTCAGTGACCAGATAATATCATGGATTACAAACCCTTTCATCTAAGTAAAGTGAAGCAGGCCTGGAGGCCCAAATCAGTTCCTGATTGACTTTTCTATTAAATATAAAAGTAATCTGTGATATTAAATAAATCCATGGTTGAATAAAAGTTTTTGGTGCAGCAAAAACAAATTAAATTCTGAAAAGCTAAAGAATTGATTTCATCAAAGGTCCTACTTGAGCTATATTGAGTAGGAGAACACCAAGTGGTTACTGAGAAAGAATATGATGTTTTCATTGAAATTATTGTGTCAAATAATTACAATTTTATCCAATTGGGGAGATCTAGAAAAGATGAAATCTTAGGAATTAGTTGATGGATGGATTGAGGGAGGAATACAGTGGATATAGAAAGTGTATACATGCCTGTTAAAATGCCAGGTTTTTGTAATGTAAAAAAATCAGAGAAAGATAAATTGCTTCAGATTTCTTTCCACTTAAAATATATCATGTAGAATTCAATTGGAAAAAAACCTGAAATTCTTTAATGGGAAAATAATAATAATAAAAACTATGATAATTGGTTGCATAAGTGTTTATACCCCTTATAAGTAGAGATGTGGCTGTGTTCAGAATTGACCAATCACATTCAAACTGATGTGCCAAACTTGTCATCAATTAAAGTGAATCTCATAAACTCTGAAGTTTAGCTGTTCAGCTGATCCAGTAGGATTTTTCTGATATTTACTCTGTTGTGTCCTACAGCAAAAGAGCTTACAGAAACAATAAGACATTTGACAAAGCTTACTTCTTGGTAAGTTAGGACAATTTCAGATAGATAGTACCACATCAGAAGAACAACGGACTGATCAGCCTCCTCTTTAAATAATCCTCAATGGAACTATCTCTATATGGATGGAAGAATGTGAGGGACAGCGGGAGTCAGGTCCCAAAGTTTTGTCTTATGCCAGTCCTCTTCAACATCTTCATAAATGATTTACATGAGGCAGATAGAAAGCAAACTCATCAAATTTTCAAACAATATCAAACTGCAATAGCCAACACTTTCAATGATGAACTCAAGATTCAGAACGACCTTGACAGAGCTTGCCTGGGATGTATCCAACAAAATTCAGTTCCATCATCATCATCATCATCTCCTTTTATCAATCCCATAATCCCTTGCAGGGTAGAGTCTGGGCAACTGAATGGAGCTGAGTGTTTACTGGCCAGATGCCCTTCCTGTCACCAATGTGGAGTTATATTCAGGGGTGGGGTTCTACTGGTTCGCACCTATTTGCTAGAACCGGTTGTTAACATTCTAAGCAGTTCGGAGAAATGGTTGTTAGAAGAAATTACTGGCCTAATCCTGTAAGGAAGGCAGGAAGGAAACATTCTGGTGTTGCTTACAGAAACCGCCTCTCCGTCAACCCTTATTACATTCTTGGCAGGACTAGACTTCCTGTCTCAGGAACGTCTCTGGAGTTTTTTTCCCCCTCCTTTGCTGGTACTTTGCATGTGTGGAGTGACCATTCAAAATTACAATGGCACTGAAAAAAGTGACTTATGACCATTTTTCACACTTACGACCATTGCAGCATCCCCACAGTCATGAGAAGCCAGGCGAGGAGAAGTGCTCCTTGACATGAGTGATGTTGAGTTGGCGATGTCCACCCAGTCACATGACCACCAAGTTACACCCACCAACTAAGCCGTGCCCACAGAACCGGTTGTTAAAAAATTTGAATCCTACCCCTGGTTATATTTAGCAAATATTTTCTCAACGTGCCCAGAGAGAAAAATACCTGCCTCTACCTAGGATCGAACTTACAGCTTCCTGATTGTGAGGAGAAAGCTTCACCTCTAGGCCACTCCACCACTCTAAAATCCTACATATAGGCAAGAAAAAAAACACCCCAAAACAAATGCACAGATACAGTATATGTCTCCATAATAGCAACTGTGAGAAAAATCTATGTGTCCTAGTAGACCACCACTTAAGTACGAATCATCAATCAAATTGCAAATAAAAAAAAGCTAATGTAGTCCTAGGTTGTACCAACATAGGAATAGTTTCAAGATCTAGTGATTTTGAAGTGATCATACCACTTTACACTGCACTGGGGAAACTAATGTCTAGTGCATCCTAGGATTGCACTGACTTTTTTGGCAGCTGCAGCACCTTGCTGGCTCATATTTAAGTGATTGTCCACTAGTACTCCAAGATTGCTCTTGCAGTTACTGCTATTGAGTCAGATTATACCTATTCTTATACCTGTACATTTGGTTTTTCTTGCCTAAGTGTAAAAATCTTACTTTTCTCAAATACTAAATTTTATTTTGTTATCTAGAGGCCAGTGTTCCAGTCTGGATCTTGTGCCTATTTCTGGGAAGGGGTGAGGGTTGACTATTCCTGCCAGTTTGCTGTCATCTGCAAGTTTCTATTCTCTCATTTAAATCATTTATGAAGATATTGAAGAGTACTGGTCCTAAGATAGAACCTTGGGGTATCCCACTGTTTACTTCCTTCCATGTAGACGTAGTTCCATTAAGGATTATACATTGAGTGACGGTTGTCATCCAATTCTGAATCTAGGTATATATTTCATAACTAACATAATAGAGAAAACTTTGAAATTTTGGTATACTATAATATTCGAGTTTTATTATCATCTTTCTAGTATTTATCCTGCAAGAGCAGGAACCTCTGTTTGGATTGACAAATGCGATCTTGCACAATCAAATGCAGCATCCAGGTCATTGTCTGCATTTTTATAGAGATGGCTGTAGATTCATAGGTTGTGACAACATAAATGTCCAACTAGTTAATCAGCTGGGCCTGATGTTGGTTTGATCTGTGTTCAGCTCAACACTGCCCTGGCAGGCATGAAATATCCACTAGTTGTCAGCCTTCAAGATTTTCTCCCCTTGCTTTGCATCTTTCAGCTGTCATAAGTAATGGGGGGAGGAGGGGGGAAAATTATGGGAAGTGAGCTGGAGGTGTTACAAATGGAACTGTATAAACTGGGGAGGGGGAATACATTCTTGCTTAGGTTTCTATTCCTTGCTTAGCTTTCTCTTCTATGCTATGCGCAGCTGCAAACCTTTATCAAAGTATGCCAAGGTCAACGGACAGAAGCCTCATCACCACCTGGAGATGTCCACATGATGATATTCACAACTTTTAATTGGAGGAACCATTTGAACTATTGGGGGTGGGAACATTGCCATTACTTTGTATATGTGATTTACGTGCCCATTTTCTCAGATTCAGAATTATTTTATTGCTACCACTTGATTTCCAGTAAAAGATATCTTTTCTCTAATTAAAAGAGTCTAAGTATTTTTTTCTTGGATTTTGAATGGAGCACCAGCTGACATTAGTATTATACCACTAGAAGGAGCAGACTTAACTGCTATAATATTCTAAAAGTATATTATTAATGTATTCAACCAATTCAGATATCTGTTGCATAGAGATAGCTAATTGTGCATGTCTATTTTTATATGTATAAATGTCTAGAGTTTCTTACTAGGTTGCATAAAAATATAAAAATAAACATGTAGCCTTGGACCTATGTAGAATAGTAGTAATCCGGTTATCCCATTTTCCCCCCTTAGATTTCAATCTTCTTCCATTAAGTCATTGTATTTGGGAATAGATATAACAGGGATCTATGGGACACAAATTGGGGGCCATTGTACAGTAGCATATAGTATATAAAGGGTGTCACATTTGAAATTATCAGAGAGATCAATTCTTTTCATTTAATAAAATATTGGATAATTCATCTAATGGTGGATGATAAGTTATATCATCCTTTCAGAGGCATTTCCTAACTGCAGTGAGAAATGGAATGATCACAAGGAGGCAAAGAGGCAGTGGGACGGGAAAGATGTCCAACTTTGGCTTTCCAGTGGAGGTTGCTTGTAGGAAGTTGGCAGGGACTATTGGAAATTGTTTCTCCTCCTCTGCTGATCCTTGGAACTGCCTACCATTTTGCCAGGAGGATGAAAAAAAGGGAGCCATGGCCCACAAGAAAAAACAAACCCCCACTCTCCATCCTTGCATGTCCTAAAAGCCCCCTTTCTCCAGTAAGGAAGGCTGTTTATCCATACATTGCCAGCTCTCCCCCACTGGCCCTACCTCACAAGGCAGCATTTGAGTTGGTCCCTTGTCCTTCTCCCACTGCCTACCATTATTAAGATATTTCAGATTTTGGCCATGGTTCCAATTGGGTGCAGGGACCAGAGGAAGGCTGGAAAATACATGGGGATATTGTCAGCCTTAGAGAATCCTTCTTCTGCTTGTCTTTACGGCTGCCATAGAAATGGGGGGGGGGAGATTAATTGGGCCTTGTGGGTGGGGGGAAGACCGCTGATGTCTGAAACACCACCTGAAGATGGCCCACATGACATTCTACACATCTCAAATTGGATGGCCAGTTTGAACTATTGTGGGTGGGAACGTTACCATAAGTTTATATATGTGATTTGTGCACCTACTGCCTCAGATCTTGAATTCTGTTGATGCTACCACTTTGATTTCTAGTGAAAGTCCTTTTCTCAATAATAATGAAGTCTAAGGTTTTCTTTCTTGGATTTTCACTTGACATTATTCAAGATCTGAAGCAGTAGGCGTGAAAATCACATAAACAAACTTATGGTAACGTTCCCCTCGCCCCAGAACACAATTGCAGAATTTTCTGGGATTTGCTAATTTTTCCCGTCAGTTTATCCAAGTGTTTGAAAGATTGCATTACCTATTACAAACCTCCTAATATAGTCAGATATAGACAGATACAATATAGACTGATATTCTATTTCTATCTTTCTTTACTTTACATGCTTACAGGTCTCTGGAAAGTGTAGTCAGAAGGCTCAATGACATTGAAGTAGACAGAACTTTACCACATTCCAATCCCACGAGAGTAATGGGTTTTGGATACATTCTTTAAGTTAGTACATCTGAAGTACATTGATTCCAAAATAGTGCCCTATGAGGGGGGGGGTGGGGGGGGGGGGTTTTTTGGGGTGGGGGGGGGGGGGTGGGGGGGGGGGGGGGGGGGGGGGGGGGTGGGGGGGGGGGGGGGGTTTGGGGGGGTTGGGGGGGGGGGGGGGGGGGGGGGGGGGGGGGGGGGGGGGGGGGGGGGGGGGGTGGGGGGGGGGGGGGGGGGGGGGGGGGGGGGGGGGTTGGGTTCTGTTTTGCCCCGCTGAAGGTTACAAACAAACACTGACAGTTTTAATAGCCAATAAATTATTCATCATTTAAAAACAGTCTAAGGATTAATTTCAATATTTTGGGTTTCTCACATATTCCCAATTACCAGTCTATAGACTTCAATGGAATAAAATATGTATTGTTAGCAATTAAATTAAAATGATTGGGGTAAGTTCAGATGAACATCTGCAAGCCCAGACTGTTGAAGCCTTATAAAGGCAACATTTTCCTACAGTGGAATGAATCCTCACTTTCCTAGTCATCTTGACTACTGCAGTATTCCTGAAGTTGCTCTCATACAGTACATTAATTATACTATCAAGGAAGCAGTTTACAGCTGCTGAGGTAGGTTAGCATATTGAGACAGCTCTTTAGTTTATGCACTATGTAACATTCTAATACTATGCCTTTGGGTCTTCTGAAATTTTAATTATCCAATCATAAGCAAAAACAATGTTTTCAGTTTTTTCAATGTTTTCAATGTTTTACTTACACCTACCAGCCAAAATGCTGCTGGTGGTGTTGCTAACATGGGCTGAAGAGGAAACCTAAATATTCCGAGTCTAGTTTCCTTTCTCTCTGTGCATAATCCAGAAAGTAGCAAAATTAACTGCTTGTTAGTCCATGTCGTCTGTACTTAAGCTTTAATATCCCATCAATAAAGTCTGCTTAGTGACGTGGATAAATTTCTACTTTCAGTGTTTTTTTTTTTTTTTTTAAACAAGTTTTATTAAAAGTTTCAACAACAAACAAATCATTACATATTAAATCTTTCCCTGTCTTTCTACAATAATTTCCCCAATATTCTCATAAAACACAAACAAACACAAACAAACATAAAAAATCTTTTAGTAAAGTACCTTGGCCCCAGTTACCTCTCTTTGCATGGGCTAAAATAATAGCGCATATCACTCTTCACAATTCTATCTTATTTAATCCATCTTAATAAATCATTAAATTTGTATCTTTTGCCCATTCATTATCCCTCTATCTCTTCTTATAATAAAAAGAATTTCTCCTGAAATCACTAATCAGAGTATGATGCCTTTCTATCCTCCCCCTAAGTTAGTAAAATTAACATTCAACATAACAAATACCCAATTTGGTTCTGCTTGGTACATTCTATCCACCAAAAATGTTTAAATACATTGTATCCTCCTTTCCTTCGATATTTTATTACATTTTAAAAATCAATCATTATTAAAACTTCAACATTTTAATTTCTTATTAAATCTTAAACCATTCTAATTTACTATTTCAAATATAAATGTTACAATACCATCTTCTGTACCTTAGCAGAATCTTTCTTACAGAAATTTATATTTCATCCTTTGTCTCTAAAAAAAATCCCTCTTCTCCCATCCAATTTTAAAGCTTTGAGGCTTTTCTCCGCCTTTCCCCTTTCTTTCTTCCCCCACCAAATCTTCCTACCCCCCCTTCTTCTTCTAACCTCTGCCTTGCTGGGATCCCTTCTCTGTTGTGTTCCCTTTTTCTCTTGTTTGCTATCATTATATTTACTTTGCATCATATTTTTCTCTTTCTCAAATGTTTTTTTAGATCTTAAGTCCTTCATTTTTCTTGCTTTCTTCCTTCCTTCTTCCTTAGATAAGTTTTGGGATTCGTCTCTTCCTTGTTGTTCTTCTTCCGTTTCCATCTGTTCCATTGTCTGTTGGTAATTGACCAGCGCCATTTCTAGAAATAGAAAAGCTTTTTCCATGCCATCTTTGCAGGCTGCTTTTATTTGCTCATATTCATCCCTCAGGTCTTCAAAAAGGAAAGCCATTATAAATAAATCTTTTCTTTTCTTTATTCCTCTTTCTTCTTACACCAACCAAATATTCCGAGAGAAAGGCAAAACAATCCCAAAATCCACAATCCTCAATAAATCCAAGCAAGCCAAAATTCCCCCTTCCTCTTCCAGGGGTGGTATCAAACAAATAAAAAAAAAAGAGTCCAAATCTATATTTTAAAGCCTTATTAAAATTATGTTTCTGTCCTCAAATCTTCAAGGCATCTCCTCCAACAAGATCCAAATTTATATATTTTCTTTATCCTCTCCCTTCCGGCTTAATTCCGTCGGGAGGAGAGTAAACTTTCCTTTCAGCACCTCAAAATAGCCGCTTTTTTTCTCTTGTGGAAAAAATCATCAAAAAACCATCTTTTCCAGGAATTAAATTAGATAAATCTCAAAGCCCTGGGTCGACCAAGAAGAACTTTCACTTTCAATAGCTTTCTCTTCTTCCTCCTGCGCATACTTGCCCGGCTGTCGACTTCTTTGTGGCGGCCATTGCGGACCGCCGCTGCACCGTCCTGGTAAAGGGGTTCTGCCGGCCAGGGAGGGGGTCTGCAACACCCCCAGACCCTTCCTCCGGATCCCCCTTACCTTCAGCTACCCCTGCAGGGCAGCCTTGCTCCGCACCCGTCCGGGTCGGAGCCCCAAACAACTAGCGCGGCAGGGATCGCGCAGCTTCGCGAATCCCTACCGCTCGCGAAGCCGACCAACCGGAAACCAGCCTACTTTCAGTGTTATAGAGGCTTTATAATGTTTAATAGTACAAACCACTATTTTAAAGACTTTTTAACTTCTATTTTTTAAAAAAATACCTGAAAGTTTCTGAGAAGAAGAGTGACAGTGTGTAGATTGGGAAGAGGGTAACCATAATAATGGCTTTTGTGCTTACTATTTCCCTTTGCATATCCTTTCTGTCAGAGATTTTGGTGTGTGTCTTTCTAATAATCCTCAAAGGTGTGGTAGTGCGCAACACAGCCTGCTTTGCATAAACTAAATGAGATACCTGAACAGTTGGAAGAGATTTTAAGAAAGGAGAGTTTGGGGATGGGGAAATCTTTGTCAGTGAGGTAAAAATAAGTCAAACCAATAATGTTCTTAAGCTTGAAACAATTTGTACTCAATCATTATTCCATGGACGTCAGTGGAAAATGCTTTCATGCAAGTAGATTTTGTAACATGTGCTTAATTAAATTCAGTCTATTTTTTTGGGACAGAAAATGAATTGGCTGTACTATTTTCTCACTAAAACCCAAAGAATCCTTTTGGAACAGCAGAAACGTGAAATCACTGGTTGTAACAAATAAGACTTTCATTCCTTGGCTTGGAATGGAGGTAAGGCCAATTAAAACTCAAATGGAGGCACACTAACATTCAGCAAAGTATAGTAGAGCTCTGTGTCCAATTTATAAAATCAGCTTCAATGGAAATGTTATCAAAAAGCTTATTTTTGTTAGCAGCATGGCAGCTTAGCATGGAGACAGTTTTCATGGTGATGCTTTGGTTACCAATTCCTAATGCTGCTGACAGAATAAAGAAATAAGGGCTGGTCACAGCAAGCTTCTTTTTCTAAACATTTCATAGTCAAAGGGACATAGTTTAATACACAAGGTAGATCTACCTATTTATTCCCTCATGAGGAGCTAGCTCAGAGGTAAAACGGCATAAGCTATTATCAGAGGAGATTTTGTGTGTGAATGGGATGAATGAATGAATAGAAAAATGTATCTGCACCCCTCTACCAGGTTAATCTCCTGTAAGCTGTATATAAACTCTCTGCTAGAGGTTTTATCAAGTGAAGCTTTACTTGCATAAACTTTATTTGCCATTTACCTTATGTAGTCAGGAAAAAAAATTAGAAAATTTTGGACGGCTGCCAAGAAAAAGACCACATTAAAATACGTAAAGTGAAGAGAAGAGAAGGACCAGGGGAGACATGATAGAGGTCTTCCAGTATTTGAGGGGCTGCCACAGAGAGGAAGGGGGTCAAGCTATTTGCTAAAGCACCTGCAGTCCAGACAAGGAATAATGGATGGAAACTGAACAAGGAGAGATTCAACCTGGAAATATGGAGAAACTTTCTGACAGTGAGAACAATCAACCAATGGAACAGAAGTTGCCCTCGGAAGTTGTGGGAGCGCCATCGCTTGAGACTTTCAAGAAGAGATTGGACTGCCATTTGTCAGAAATGGTGTAGGGTCTCCTGCTTGGGCGGGGGGTTGGACTAGATGACCTACAAGGTCCCTTCCAACTCTGATGATCTGTTATCTGTTATGGAAGGTCAGCACCATTAAACAGAATGCTCAAGGGATATTCTAAATCACTTAATATTTTTGAAGAACCAGGAAATTCTGATCCTAGATCAATTGAAGGATATGAGCTTTTTATTGTCTTCCAATTGATTTCTCAAAGCCGAGAGGAAGACAAACAAGTAGCAATTTCAGAATGTAGCAGATTTGCTCATCCTACTTTTAAAATGATTTAGAAAATATGATGGAAATGAGTATAAAATAGATTTATCCTTCTGTAATTGTAATTAGAAACAGAAAGAATAAAGGCAACGTAAAAATATATTGTCTCCTTTTGATATATACATAAAAGAAAAACCTTTTCTTCTTCCTTTGATATTATAATGTCAATCATGTTTCAAATGGTGGAGAAGCATAAATAAATGGCAAATGAATCCAAGTGATAAAGCAGAAAATATCAATGAATTGACATTTTTAAAAAGCATGATAAAAGTTGCAAAGTTTTTCAGGAAAAAATGGAGAATCACAAACTGACTCAGGTATACACTGAAACTAAAAATCTCAAAAGTGTACATATGGGAAAAACTTTGCAACTTTCTTTTTTTGAAGAGATTTTAAGGATTCCGGATTTCCATCCAAGAAAGTTTTTAATCACCTTAAAACTCTACATTTATAGAGATTATTTTGATGAAATGTGTTAACTTAAATAATGCCATCCTGCCTAATGTAACAAAGTCTAAGCAATTCTGTGGATGGCTTCTCCTTTGGGCAAATCTTGATAAATTTGCAGTAAATCCAGCCCAAACTATCTCATGTAGGGATTATATTTGTGTGTTAAGGTAAATGCATGGGAGACCAGGAAATTTATCTGACTACACAATTCTTTTTAAAATTTAAATTTTAAAGTAATGTTTTACTTGAGACTTTTTTCTACACTATTTCAATATAGAATCAGTCAGTTGGAAGAGCTTTGGAAATCTTCAAATCCAATTCCCTGAGGCAGGAATCCTCATATTCTCTTAGATAAATGTCATGGGTAAGAGGACAGCTTTCATGTTATAGCCAATTGTACAGTGTGAAAATTTTGTAATTCTTTTGATTAATACTTCGAGGTTGTCTGTGCTTGCGCTTATGCATTCAAAAAGCAACATTAAATGAGAAAACAGTAGTGTTAACAGCCTCAGGGGTTAGTGATGCTTACTAAATCTTGACAAAAAAGTTCACTAAAATAAGAAGAGACATATTAATTAAAAGCAAAAGTTCAAAAAGACTTGGATGCAAATTGAAAAGCTGCAGTAGTTCAAACAAGAAATAATAATAAATAATGGTCAGTGACAGAAGGGTGAATGTTTGAGTGGCAGGAAAATTGAAAGGAAATTTTTTTGGATGTATTCGTTAATCTGGCACATTTGGTTCAAAAGTTGTTGCTCCATGATTTCATCCAGTTAAAGGCCATGACAGTGAGTGTTTAATAATATATAAAGTATGCTTCAGATGGTTTAGGAGACATAATTTTGGGGTATATTAAAACAAAGTTTCAAATGAATTCTTATGTATATTAAATGTGGTTTTCCTTCCCCTTTAAGAATATATTTATGCAACTTCTTTGTGACCAATTAACATTAGGTATTAAAGAATGGAAATGTGAGATTTTTTTGTTTATTTTAAAAGATTTCTTTCAAGTCTTTTAGTCTAAGATATTATATTATTTTAAATTACAACACAAATTAAAGTATATTGTGTTGTCAAAATTATTTTTGAAACTGGGTATGTTTGACTTAGTTCATATTAATTCTGATTAAATAAATAAATATCAGTACTGATTTATGATCTTGTTGAACACAGTTGAACTTTTTTCTATTAGTTTTCTTTTAAGCTTCAAAATGCAAGACTTTGTTTTCAAGATAGATACAATGCTAACGATTAGCAACATAAATATTTTAACATTAATCCTACTTTCTCACCATCTGGAAGCAATAATGGATTTTCAAACAGAAGACTGATAAGGGATAATTAGATTTAACAAGAATATGAAGTTGTGTTTTTAAAAAAGAATTGCTATTATCTTTTAAAGTATTTTGGCTTAAAAGAAACAGGAAAAATCTACAAATTATTGATCCCCCTACTTCCTTGTATATGCAATAGTTACTAATATGGGCTATGTTCAGAAGGAACTGCAACTTTGAAAGTTTTCAAGGTTATATTTTCATTTTATACTGTTAAAAGAATGAGCAAGAATGAAATTTCTCTGTCTGAAGTATCAGTTCAGCGTCATTAAATTATCAGAATCTTGTTCAATTTGATGCTATTTGAAGATTATGTGACATTCATCACAGAACTGGTGGTCATTTTCTTTTCTCTCTTTTCAATTATCTTCTAACAATGGCCGATGTTAATAATTTGTGTCTTGCAGATAGAAGGGTTTGAATAATCCTAGTAGCATTTTTTTTTTTTAGTAACTGTGGAAGGAGATTAAACTAAAGGAACGGTAAGCAATCACTATTTAGAAAGTTAAGAACATTTCTTGATGCTCTGGCAAAATAGCTGCTATAGTGCCATTCCACAAAATGCTAAGGTAGTGTATCCTTTGCCCATCATGAAATAGTTGCCGCGATCAGCACGGCAGATGCAGAAACCAAAAGGCTAACTAACCTTTCAGAATGATCTTCAGCAGCTCCATTGTGCAGTCTAAGCACATTGATGCAAATAAATACGTTCCAAAGGAGTAGTGTAAAGAATTTGTAGCAAAGTTATGACTGGTTTGATTTTTGATACATATTGTTTCAATTAAAAATTTAATTAGGATCCTACCTGAGGGTACATTGGCAGTTGTAAACATAAGACTATTTCTAAATAGAAATTGAATTGAAAGGGATAGAATCCATTCCTAGAGCTGATATCATTCTCACTCTGTTCACAAGATTCAAGTACAGGTAGTTCTTAACTTATGACAACAACTGAACCCAAAATTTCTGTGGTGAAGTAAGACATTTCTTCAATGAGTTTTGTCCCATTTTACAACCTTTCTTGGTTCAGTTGTGAATCACTGCAGTTGATAAATTAGTAACCTGATTGTTAAGTGAATTTGGCTACCCCATTGACTTTGCTTGTTAGAAGATTGCAAAAGGTAATCACATGACCTTGGGACCCAGCAATGATCATAAATGTTGTTGCCAAGCATCTGAATTTTGATCACATGACCATGGGGATGCTTTGAATTTCGATCACAGTTTGTGACAGTGCAAACCGGCAATAAGTTACTTTTTTCACTGCCACTGTAACTTTGAATGATCACTAAATGCAAAGTTGTAAGTCAAGGATTACCTGTAATTGTTATAGAAATTTTGGACGAATTGATCTATAATCCATGCATTTTTTTCACATTATTATTGATTATATGATTTTTTTTTTGGTATACAGTAAAACCTATATACAGTTTTTCTTGGGAAGCTTTCCCTAACATAATTTAAAGTGAAGGAAGAGGAGGAACAAAAAGAATGAAACTGCTATGAGAAAAAGAGGCTGCACTCCTTTGGAAAGAGAAAGAGATTGCCACCCTAAGAGAGAGAGAGAGAGAGAGAGAGAGAGAGAGAGAGAGAGAGAATGGTGATATCTCAGCCAAGAATCTGTATACTGGCTGCCCGCATGGCATAGTGATTAGAATGCAGTATTGCAGGCTAACATTGCCCACAGCTTGGAGGTCGATCCTGACCGGTTCAAGATTGACTCAGTTTTTCATCTTTCTGAAGTTGGCAAAATGAGGACCCAAATTGTTGGAGGCAATATTTGTAAACCGATCAGGCAGTGCTGTAGAGCACTATTGTTGAGGCAATTCCCCGTTAGGAGAATGAGCGCATACAGGGAAACGTATTTGAGAGGAGTGTTTGAATAATACACATACAGCACACAGATACACTGTACAGTAAATGTAGGTTTTTACTTCCAGAAACGTTAAGCAAAGTCCAAAATAGGCAGTCCAAAGTCATTCACAAGTTAAATCAGTCAGCTTTCAATCCAGGGATAATCCAAATATCAAAGTCCAGTGTCAAAAAACAGTTCAGTAACAGACTTACATTAAATCCAGTAATATCAGTCAATTAGAAGAAATGGAGCAACGGCAATACTTTCCAACAGAAGGAAACAGTGATACTCACTCAGACACATTCTCTTCTGAGACTAAGACTAATACAAACCAGATTTCTGGCTCCATCTTATGGCCGTTTAAGAAATCACACCTAATTACAGTTTTGCATTTTCTTAAAGATACAGTTTTAAAATGTTTATCCTGGTTTATATATTTCTAAACCAAATAGCTATTAGGTGACTCATATTCCTAACAACTATGGAGTGGTATATAAGTTTAAGTTCTATTGCTATTGCCATGAGAAAGAGTCCCCGTAGTTTGCATAGGGGTTCAACTTCCTTATTCAGGTGAGCCCTAGTATCAGGGGCGTTCCATTCCAGGTACCACTATGAAGCTTAGAGTCTCTACATAAGCCCCATTCACATTTCTATGATCTTGGTGACAAATATCACTAGGATGACCCCATTACCAATCAAAAAAATTTATTACCGGTTTTGTGGGCGTGGCTTGCTGGGCGTGGCAGGGCTGAAGGATACGGTAAAATCCCCATTCCGTCCCCACTCCTGGAGGAAGGTTTCTGCAAAATCCCCATTCCTTCTCCACTCCTGGGGGAACGTTACTGCAAAATCCCATTCCCTCCCCACCCCACTAACCTGCTTTCCAACTCCATTCTTCTGTGCAGGGCAACCAAAGGAGACCCAGCTGATCAGCTGGGACTCGAGAGGCAGAGAATAGATGGGGGAGGGACCAATCAGAGGTGGTATTTGCTGGTTCTCCGAACACTCAAAATTTCTGCTACCGCTTCTCCAGAACTGGTCAGAACCTGCTGAATACCACCTCTGATCTAGTCAGAAAAAGGCAAGTGGTACTTTCAGCTATCTTAAGCGACTCTCCAAATTCAGGTGCAGACGAGGCTTTTCCCCACCATTTAGCATCCTATCGGTCACTGCCTTGAGCTGACATCAGCAGACTGATAAAGTTTAAAGCTGACTGCAGAATGATGAAGTTTAGACAAAGGCACACATAATAGTGTGAGATTTTTTTCCCCTAGAAGAATTAGTCCTATTTTAATGCTTTTCAAATCCTTTTGTTTTTAAAATTCCCAACCCCTGTGTGAAATAAAATCTATTGCATTCAACTACTAGGTTTTAAAACTAATGGCAGAAGCAATTCAGTCTGCTATATATATTGGGTTTCATAAACATAGTTTGTACTATGGAGGTCCACAATTATAAAGGTTTATTATATATGTAAGGCTGTTATCAAACAATTCAGAGATTTTTTAAAGGAAATTCTATATACTACCATAATTGTATCAGAAACTATAGACCAAAGCAGAAATAAGAACAAATATTCTATGCATAAAATAGTATATAAATAATAATAATTATAATGATGATGACAGTGATGTAGGTAATATGAAGATATTGTATCCATGAATACAATTATCAATCAGTTTTTATAATATAGTCTGAATTTAGTAAATCTCTATGTTACACCCATGAGGTTTTGTAGTTATTGTGTCATTTGCAAACTTGAAAGTCAAACAGAATAAAATATAATACAACAGCGCAGACTAATGAGAAACTTCATAAAAACATGAATATTTATATAAAATCATAAATATTATTCCATTCTCGGATATGAATTCAGAGCAGCCAAATGTAAAAGCAATAACACCCAGCTGCTATCTGATGAGATAATAGGAAGTGGTTCTATACACACACATGAAAAAGCAATAATACATTTAATTAGCCAAGTTATGGTGTAGTGGTAATGATTTTGGGAGATTCAAATTGCCTAATAATCAATTTCATTAGAGAATAACAGATGGCTTGGGACCTAAAACAAGCAACTAATTCACTGGAGAGTCTGAGGAGTTCATAAAATACATCAGCACTACTATTTTGGAATGGCAAATATTTCTAAGTAGCAATATTCCTGCAAAAGAAGATACTTTTGAGATATGCACAGCAAAATAATATACTGAATAAAGTTATGAACTGGGAAAAAGATTGCTAAAAAGGTATTCAAGGAAAAAATTTCAGTACAATAGTAATTTTATAAGTAGGAGCTCTCTGTACAGTAATCTACATCAAGTTTGACTTAAATTTAGTAAATTTAGTTTTTTAAAGTTACTATTCTAGGCAGTTGACTTATAGTTTGTGATGGAACTATGTTAAAATGTGTGAATTGCTGGTGACCTCGGTAGTGGTAGCGGCTCACAACAGTGCCGAAGTGCATCAGGTGCACAAGGGGAATGCACTCCACACACGGGTGAAGGACAAGGCCTGCAAGGAGGTTGAGGAGATGACCAGTGGTGACCTGGTCCAACCACAAACAAAAACAGATATGGGATGGAGTAGGCAGGCCAATGGTCTCCGGCAGCAGCCGCTCCATTCCCTGCCTCACTGTCTTGGCTTGCCCTGGCGGCAGTAGGCAGAGGCAGAGGCGCAGAAGGAGGCATGCAGTCCAGCCTGCTGGATGAACCAGGCAGCCGCCTATCTCCTCCCAGCCACGTGGGATGGAGCAGGCACATCTGGTGGTCTGCATCACATGACTCCCTCCTGACTCTGCCACACCTGCTTCTTGGAGGGCCAGCCCAGTGGTTGCAACTGGCTACGTAGCCCCTGCTGTCAGACACCTTCCCTTCGCACACACTTGAAAGGCTACTGAGTGGAGCATGAAGTTGCTGGTGCGGGTGTGGTGCTGATCTGCAATTTGGTGAGGCCATCTGGGCTGGACCGTAGCCAGCCTTAGATCTGTGGTGGGTGAAAGGGAAATGCTCAGAATATAGTCCCCAGGAACATCAGGCCCCCGCACACTTGCTGCCTTCTGTGCACACACGGGCAGGGCTAAGGTGGCACCGAGGGGCTGAGGTAGCACCGCGGATCTAGGGCTGGTTGCGGTCTGGCCTGGATGGCTGCCGTCAGGTTGAAGATCAGTGCTCAGTCAGCCTGGGCCAAGCCTTCACTGTTTCTTGGGTAGCCCCATGGGCCAGATCTAACCACCTTGTGGGCTGGATCTGGCCCACAGGCCTTAAGTTTGACACCTCTGGCCTATGCACTTCAAAGGCCCCACACTATTTTTGCCTTCACTTAACTGATTCTTAAGCAATAACACATAAACAAAGAAAGAGATCTCATCAAATATCTCTACTTGATGTATTGTTTGAATTGAAATAGTTCTTGTGCTATCTGAATTTTCATGTAAAAGATCTCTGTACTGGAAACTGTTGTAATGACGAGGCAGTCGAGTTGTTTGATCATGAACAACTGAATCATGATGATCTTTACTGGAGTCTAGTCTTGCATTTATACACATTTTTAGTTATCCTCCATCATTGGTTAACTTTGGTTACTGCTTAACTTTTGTTACTGTTTAGCACAGTAATTAATACAATTAATTATCTCTAGTTAAAGTCTAACATATGTTTACTTCCTCTCTCTAATCCTCCTTTAGATTAGTGACTTTGTTTGCCTGAGTTGTATTTGCTTGGAAACATTCTTTATCTGAGGTTTGCCATCCAAGATTGGAACATTCCTGCAATTACAACTCTACAGGAAACCTCTTTTCTGCATGGCTATATAAATCTGCACTGTACACTCTGACATCAGGGAAAAAGACATCTTGAAATGCATAACATTGCTCTGCCCCCTTAAAATAGCAATTTCATATGAGAGATTCTGTTTAAATCAATAAATAAACCTTGAAAATAGAAGAATATTAACCAAGTACAAAGGATAAGACAAATTTCTATTTTTAATACATCTGTTTATGGATCTAATGCAAATTGTACATTTTACTTTTTATTTAATTATATCATACTTTCAATTTTTTGGCAGAATTATGCAACTTATTCATGCAGTAATTGGGATTAAATGTCATCTACATATTATCTACAACTGTAATTCTTTCATGGAGCGTGATAGATAACCCCAATTTCCATGCCTTCTCCCTCTCTTTATGTTTCATTTTTTTACTCAAGTCTATAGCCATGCCTACATAGTGCAGCTAGGAAATCACCTATTTTACCTCCAATTTCACCTTGTTTATTCTGCAAAATGTTTCTTTATATTGTGAGAAAATTTATTAATTTCTCAAAATCCCCAAAGGATGATTTGTTATTCCTCTGACAATTTTGTCTTTAAAATGTTTCAGTTAAGTTGTGTTTACTAAGTTACTTGATAACCTACTTTAGAATCTATTTTTTTTCTTATTGCATCGCTGACTGTTGTTATAATCATCTCTCATTCTCTATAAACTGCACTATCTCCCTAATTAGAATTAAATCATCCCAGATGATTTGTAAAAAAATCAGGATTAACCATTAGAGAAGTAAATGGGGAAATGTTCTTTATCATTTTGGACCTTTACCTAGCTTTAGTGAATATTATATGTTCTTTATATTGTTTATATTTATTACTGTTTACTTTTTTGGGGGAAGTAACATTTTGACTTGTATTTAACTTTTGTACATCTACTATCTGTGTACATAGTTTTGCTCTGTATTCCAATGTGAGTAAAATCATATGTCCTAAATGAGCTGCTTGATAAGGCATTCAGCTTTGTTCGGGTATTTTCCCACGTCATTGTAGTTGTGCTTTTAAAGTTGTAGCAACGTTTCGGCAGAATCTCATCTGCCATCATCAGGCTTCTGTATGATGTTCGTCTGTGAGTCAGACTTTTACAGTGGTTTCAGATTTAAATTTGGGGCAGCCTATTGCTGTGCCAGAATGGTTTTTTCTTCATCCAGATTGGTTGGGAGTCTTGGTCTGTGTATATTGGTCTTGGAGTTTGCTGTGTTCTGCTTGATTGGTATTTCTAATATCTTCTGTCTGTTTTTTGGCTCTTTTCGTATCTTGATTGGCTGGCAACATTGTGTTACTTTGTTGGAGGCCTTTAGTGCAGCTTGGCTCCGGGTAAATGGACGGCTATCATTAGTTAGGAAGCTAGGTTTCCTCTGGGTGCCTGGTTGGGGTGTGTTTGAGCTGGAGGTATCAGGGGGGATCTGTTTGTGCCCAGGTGCTTGTCTGGCTAGTGGTGTGGAGATTTTTTTGTTTGTGAGTGCAGGCTTCCAAATGATTGACAGTCTGGTGGAATCATCTCTTCTATTCATGCTTTCTGGTCTTTTTTCAATCTCTATGGCTTCTCTGATGATTCTGTGGCTAGGGTTTTCTATAGTGGCTAGGGTTTTGGTGCCATTGAAGTTGATGCTATGACCTGTGGCTTCCATGTGTTGGACTAGTGAGGAAGTGTGATCCAGCTTTTTGACTGCATTTGTGTGTTCATCCAGGCGGGTACTTATTCTTCTATTGGTCTGGGCATGATGCACAGGGGACTTCGTATATGCCTTGGTTTTCCAGGTCAATTTTATCTTTGGGGTTTCTAAGGATGGCTGCTATTTTTCTGTCTGTTTTGAAGGCAGTCTTGATGTGATGTCTGTGTAATATCTTACTTATTTTGTCTGTAGTACCTCTTATGTAGGGCAGGACAGCTGTTCCATAGGTTGATGGATGGCAGATGAGATTCTGCCGAAACGTTGCTACAACTTTAAAAGCACAACTACAATGACGTGGGAAAATACCCGAACAAAGCTGAATGCCATACATGTAAGTACCCAAACTTAAGAATATATATATATATATATATATATATATATATATATATATATATATATATATATATATATATATATATATATATATATATATACACACACACATATATAGCCTTCAGCTTTGTTCGGGTATTTTCCCACGTCATTATAGTTGTGCTTTTAAAGTTGTAGCAACGTTTCAGCAGAATCTCATCTGCCATCATCAGGCTTCTGTATTGTGTCCGTCTGTGAGTCAGACTTTTACAGTGGTTTCAGATTTAAATTTGGGGCAGCCTATTGCTGTGCCAGAATGGTTTTTTCTTCATCCTGATTGGTTGGGAGTCTTGGTCTGTGTTTATTGGTCTTGGAGTTTGCTGTGTTCTGCTTGATTGGTGTCTCTAATATCTTCTGTCTGTTTTTTGGCTCTTTTTGTATCTTGATTGGCTGGCAGCATTGTGTTACTTTATTGGAGGTCTTTAGTGCAGCTTGGCTTCGGGTAAATGGACGGCTATCATTAGTTAGGAAGCTGGGTTTCATCTGGGTGCCTGGTTGGGATGTGTTTGAGCTGGAGGTATCAGGGGGATCTGTTTGTGCCCAGGTGTTTGCCTGGCTTGTGGTGTGGAGATTTTTTTGTTTGTGAGTGCAGGCTTCCAAATGATTGACAGCCTGGTGGAATCATCTCTTCTGTTCATGCTTTCTGGTCTTTTTTCAATCTCTATGGCTTCTCTGATGATTCTGTGGCTGGAATTTTCTATAGTGGCTAGGGTTTTGGTGCCATTGAAGTTGATGCTGTGACCTGTGGCTTCCATGTGTTGGACTAGTGAGGAAGTGTGTTCCAGCTTTTTGACTGCATTTTTGTGTTCATCCAGGCGGCTGCTTATTCTTCTATTGGTCTGTCCTCACAACTTGGAGGCAAAGTTCTTGAAAAAATTAAAGAAATTAGAACATGACAAGAAAACCCCCAACAACTCACAACAACACCTGAAACAATTAGTGTACAATGTTTCCAACAGAGAACTCACCAAAACAGAAACAGAAGTCCTAACCAAAGGATTCAACTATGCTATAGCACCCCCCAAAAACCCCCACAGAATCCATCATATGTGCAGTAGAATCCAGCCTAACTAAATTAAATACAGATGAAGCTGATAAAATAAGACACCAAGTTACCAACATCCTATGCACAAGCAAACCTCCAAAAAGCAACTTACAGCAAAATGAAATTAAAGCGCTACAAACCCTGAAAAGAGACAGCAGCATAATCATCCTCCCAGCAGATAAAGGGAATGCCACTGTAGTAATGGACAGAAAAGACTATGAAACAAAATTGACAGACCTACTTCAAGACTCCACATACAAACCCATAAACACAGACCCAACCACATATCTGGAAAAATTAACCAAGAAGAAAATTATAACCAGCCACATAAGCAAAGAGATCCAACACACGATCATACCCAGAGAGGAATCTTCCAGATGCCCCAAACTATACGGCCTCCCAAAAATACACAAAGAAGGCATACCTCTCAGACCCATAGTCAGCTCCAGAGGAGCACCACTACAAAACCTAGCTAAACACCTAGCAAAAGAGCTACAGCCCCATGCTGAAACAGCAGCTTCTCATGTACAAAACTCATACCACTTCTTGGAAATGATCAAAGATCTACATGTGGAGCAAGAAGATCTGCTTGTAAGTTTTGACGTGGTTTCACTATTCACTCAAGTCCCGATAAAAGAGACCCTTGAAATCATCAAAAATAAATACCAACCAGCTAAACACCTCATGGAACTAACAGAACACTGCTTAACCAACACATATTTCATATACAAAGGACAAAGATACAAACAAATAGAAGGAGCCCCCATGGGATCACCACTGTCACCTGTCATTGCAAACCTGTTCATGGAAGAATTCGAATCCAGAGCCCTGGCCAATGCCATCCTCAAACCCAAACTATGGTTAAGATACATCGATGACACATTCGTGATTTGGCCCCATGGACAAGAAAACCTAAACAATTTCCTAACACACCTAAACAGCGCACACCCCAAAATCAAGTTCACCATGGAAACAGAAACAAACAAACAACTACCATTCCTAGATGTACTAATCTACAAAAAACAGATGGCACACTAGGACACACCATATACCAGAAGAAAACACACACCAACCGCTACCTCAACGCCCAATCCCACCACCACCCAGCACAGATAAACTCCGTGGCTAAAACACTAATTACTAGAACCAAACGCCTGGCAGACAAGACACACATTAAGACTGAACTATGCACCCTGACTAAAATATTGACAGCCAACGGCTTCCACAAAAGCAAAATCACCAACTTGATCCACAAAAACACACTGAGACATAATAGAGACCCAGAAGATGAACAGACCCATGGAACAGCTGTCCTGCCCTACATAAGAGGCACTACAGACAAAATTAGTAAGATACTATACAGACACCACATCAAGACTGCCTTCAAAACAGACAGAAAAATAGCAGCCATCCTCAGAAACCCCAAAGACAAAATTGACCTGGAAAACCAAGGCATATACGAAGTCCCTGTGCATCATGCCCGGCCACATACATTGGACAGACCAATAGAAGAATAAGCACCCGCCTGGATGAACACAAAAATGCAGTCAAAAAGCTGGAACACACTTCCTCACTAGTCCAACACATGGAAGCCACAGGTCACAGCATCAACTTCAATGGCACCAAAACCCTAGCCACTATAGAAAATTCCAGCCACAGAATCATCAGAGAAGCCATAGAGATTGAAAAAGATCAGAAAGCATGAACAGAAGAGATGATTCCACCAGGCTGTCAATCATTTGGAAGCCTGCACTCACAAACAAAAAATCTCCACACCACAAGCCAGGCAAACACCTGGGCACAAACAGATCCCCCTGATACCTCCAGCTCAAACACATCCCAACCAGGCACCCAGATGAAACCCAGCTTCCTAACTAATGATAGCCGTCCATTTACCCGAAGCCAAGCTGCACTAAAGACCTCCAATAAAGTAACACAATGCTGCCAGCCAATCAAGATACAAAAAGAGCCAAAAACAGACAGAAGATATTAGAGACACCAATCAAGCAGAACACAGCAAACTCCGAGACCAATAAACACAGACCAAGACTCCCAACCAATCAG
This sequence comes from Notechis scutatus, assembly GCF_049901735.1. Lineage (NCBI taxonomy): Eukaryota > Metazoa > Chordata > Lepidosauria > Squamata > Elapidae > Notechis > Notechis scutatus. The sequence goes on along the minus strand of NC_142012.1, from coordinate 67,271,768 downwards.
GATGAAGAAAAAACCATTCTGGCACAGCAATAGGCTGCCCCAAATTTAAATCTGAAACCACTGTAAAAGTCTGACTCACAGACGGACACAATACAGAAGCCTGATGATGGCAGATGAGATTCTGCTGAAACGTTGCTACAACTTTAAAAGCAACAACTATAATGACGTGGGAAAATACCCGAACAAAGCTGAACACCATACATGTAAGTACCAGCGAAAACTTAAGAATATATATATATATATATATATATATATATATATATATATATATATATATATATATATATATACACACACACACACACACACACACACACACACACACACACACACACAAAACTCACAGAGATAAGAAGGAGGGACGATATATATATATGCACATATATATTTGACTCTTGACTTTTTAGCATTAAATAAAAGTTTTAAAATTTTTATATGCTTCCATCAGGCTCCAAACAAAAAATGACATTTAGAGACTTTCCTAAGCAAAGTACTTTATTGTTGTACATCCATAGACAAACTCTTGCCAGACTCTGGACTCTATAACTTCCATCTACGGAATACTCTGTGAACCATTAATGAGGAGTTATCTTTGCTCTTTGTCTCATACATAATCTGTACTGAGCTGTCTTTTACTTTTCTGGAATGCACCTTCTCTCTCTGAGAATCTATCTCCTTGCCACATTGCATCACACCCAGACTGATGAAGTTTTTATCTGAAATTTTAATTGATAAGGCTTGAGATAATGGATTTTGAAATCTCCATTATTTTAACAGTAGTAAATCAACCTAGTTATATTCAAATATCCCCTTTGCCATATTTTCATTTCTTTTTACTTTTTTTTGCAAATGGCAATAAAGTTATTCCTTACTTCCAATTATTTTGAATAATTTACTACTATTTTAGCAACATTCACCACCAAATATTTGAACAGTATGAGATGAGATTCCCAAAAATTCAATACTAAGTCTAATAAGTTAATAAACTTTCCCACCATTGTTCTAATATGTCTTTCACAATGTCATGGATTTGAAAGTGGAAGAATGTCACCAGCAAACTAGTTCAACAAATATTTTTCTACTATTTTTATTCCTGTCATTTCCTTGTTATCATCTAATGCTATCATTAATGTTACTATAACAAGAAAAATAACAATGTTGATAAAGGCACTTTGCTTTGTACCTTTTGAAAGTATAAATTATTAAATTATTTTAAATAAATAATTCCTATTTGGGCAGAAATATTATAGATTTGCTCTATTATGTTTAAGAAATTTTAAAAAATTCAAATTTCTACAATATTTGCTTTAAAGAATGTTTTAAAGCTTTAAAGCTTTGAAAATCATTACACTCTACTGTGGATAAAGATAATGTATTAATTTTACAATTTTTAATTATATCCAACAATTTCATTTTGGGGATATATATATTCCTTTTGGGGATAATTCCTGCTTGATTAGGATATATAATTTTTCCTACAATTAATCTGAGGCAATCAGCTATAATCTTACTCTATAAATTATAACAAATTAAATAGAGATATATGTCTATAAGAGGATACCGCTTGTAAAACTTTACCTCATTTGGAGAGTAATAATTGTTATTGTGGAGGTCTCCTTGGGTTAATAATTGGATGAATGTCAATCTCTTAATAAGATTGGAATGTTGTACTGTCCTGTGGCTTGTTACATGTATTGCTGAACTGTAATAGCTTCTACAGAAAAAAGGATGAAATTCACTATAAATATCATCCTATGAGGCCTATTACTTTTTCTCAGATAAATTGTGCTACCATGGCTGTTCATATTAGTAACTCAATTTTCCTGGAGTGACTACAATTAGATGAGTTGTTTGCTGTGGATTATACTGCTGCTATTCCTATTCTTTCATAGGAAATCTAATGCATTGTTGCCATCTCAAAATAAAAGAAATGAAGTGTAAACTTATAATCGTAGTTATGGACACAGAACTCAGAGATTTCAGACATGTATAGCATTGCAGTAAGATATTACTGGGAAAGACAAGTTGAAAAAACTTTTACACTAGGGGGAAAAAAAGGATGTTCAGGGAATTTGCATTTCTAAGTACAAATAATAAAAGCATTTTTAAAGACAGATGTTTAAAGAAGAAAATGTGATGGTCTAGGGTAAAGATGCTGAACTTGTTGACCAAAATGTTCAAACCCCAAGCACCATAGAAACCAAGTCCAGCTCTTGCCCCAGATCCTATCAACCTTGTAGTATTTGAAAGTATTCAAATAGAAATAGATAAATAAGTACCACTTTGTTGGTGAGGTAACAGCATTCTGTGTGCCTTTGGCATATCGTCAGTCTGGTCACATGACCACAGTAGTGTCTTTGGACAACTATGTCTTCTTTGTTTAGGTAACACAGATGAATACTGCCCCCTAGAGTCAGACACAACTGGACAGGGGAAACCTTTAGCTTTACCTAAGTCTTCTATGTAAGAAGCTGTATAATTTTGACTTACAGAATTACTAGTGTAATTCTGCATTACAGAAATATATTATAATACAATATATACTGTATTATATACTTATTATAAAATACACTATAAAATCGATCAGAAAATTTGGAATTTATATACTGCAACGTTGTCAAATACATAATGTGCAACCATGCTTGCAACCATGTTGGTCAATTATTAATCAGTTCATTCTTAGTTGCACTCTGGTTTGACTGAGATTTCAACTGCAGCTTGAAATAAGGGAAAAGCAGTGATCTTATACTAAATCATAGTGTTATGGACTCTCTCCCTTCAAAAGCACTTTGGTTTTCATAGAAACTACAGAAGAAGTAATAGAAGACTTGCTATAGCACTGCTGTGGGAAATTAAGAGTGAATCTGATGGAGCATGTATAAAGGCCTTTTTTAAGGATGACCTTGCAGTGATGAGGTGAAAAAATATAATTATTTTTCCATTCTTCATATAACTGCAAATAGCCAGCCAGTAGCTCTGTTCAAAATGACTAATCTCCTCTTGGTAGGAATGTAGAAGTTAAAGAGATGACCTTGAAAAAATAAGGCAAAGATAATGGCTGAAAATAGCAATAGCACTTAGAGTTATATACTGCTTCACAGTGCTTTACAGCCTTCTCTAAGTGGTTCACAGATTCAGCATATTGTCCCCAACAATCTGGGTCCTCATTTTACTGACCTCAGAAGAAAGGAAGGATGAGTTAACCTTGAACCAGTGAGAATCGAACTGCTGAACTGCAGGCAGCTGGCAATCAGCAGAAGTAGCCTGCAGTACTGCATTCTAACCACTGCATCACCAAAGCTCATGCTTAAGCTTGGAAAACAATAAATATGAGAAAGAAATTAAGAATGACACCTCATTAGAGTATAAATTAGATTATAAAAAACTATGTTTGTAAAGTCTATATCCAGCAACAATTGTGGAATTCTGATCCTGATCAGGCCAACATCTAATAGCTGATAGAGCCTGAAGAACATCAAGTGATTATTAGATACATGTGTCAGATTGAATCCACTTTGAGTTGAATTCAGACTGTGAAAGTCCTTTAGTTAGAGTTGAGGAATGGTCTAATTTAATCATTTGGAAAGACTGAATTTTTTGGTCCAAGGAAGTAGACTGTGTTGCCATGGATGTAAGTATTAAGCCAACTTTCCCTATGGATGGAATAAGGCCTCCTGGGAAATAATTAGGGTGGGGTTTCAAATTTTTTAACAACCGGTTCTGTGGGTGTGGCTTAGTTGGTAGGCAGGGTTTGGTGGTCATGTGACTGGGTGGACGTGGCTTGGTGGTCATGTGACTGGCTGGGTGTGTCCAACTCAATATCATTCACATTGAGGCACGCATCTCCTTGCCTGGCCTCTCGTGACTGTGAGGATGCTGCAACAGTCGTAAGTGTGAAAAATGGTCATAAGTCACTTTTTTCAGTGCCATTGTAACTTTGAATGGTCACTCCACACAAGCAAAGTACCAGCAAAGGAGGGGAAAGAAAACTCCAGAGACGTTCCTGAGACAGGAAGTCTAGTCCTGCCAAGAATGTAATAAGGGTTAACAGAGAGGCAGTTTGTGTAAGCAACACCAGAGTGTTTCCTTCCTGCCTTCCTTACAGGATTAGGCCAGTAATTTCTTCTAACAACCAGTTCTCTGAACTGCTTAGAATGTTAACAACCCGTTCTAGTGAATAGGTGTGAACCTGTAGAATCCCACTCCTGGAAATAATGTGTAATTGGATTCAGCAATGGTGAATGCAACTCTGAGAGAAGAGATGATTCCACTGGTTCTTAAAAAGGCAGTAGCCAAGCGTTCCTATTTTAAAAACTCATGGACTATAGATGACTAGTTCTGGGTAAAGAATGGAGGTGAGGACAGAGTGATTCCTACCAGCTCTTTATTTAATACTGCCTGAGAGACAACAGAACTCCTTGGCTGACATGGCTCCTTTTATATGAAACTGACTAACCAAACAGCCAATCAGGAGAGAGTATTTTCCCACTCCAACAGAGAACCAGATGAGAACTTCAACTGACCACTATACACTATATACAATACATAACACCCCTCCCCACCAAGATGGAGCATTATGGTGATCAAAATAACAATTTAACATATGTAGTCTTTTAGGTAGGCAGGGTAGTGATATGTCCATCCTGACCTATGAGGTTCTGTTTCAAGACCAGTAGCTCCAGAGCCTCAACTAGGCAGAGTGGCTGACACTGCTTCAGTTGCAGCTTGCGGCAGCAGCAAGAGCTCAGTCACTGGTGCTTCTAACACGAGAGGAACCAAATCAGCAGGCATATGTGACTCACCATAGTCCCTTGTCAGTACCATTGTTTGTGGTGGCTGAGCTGGCATGTCCTTAGTCAGGTTGTCTCTGGTGGAATCCATTCTGGATGGCAGCATATGGAGGTTCTGAGACAGCCACACAGTTGGTCGATGTAGTGGCACCACAACCTGCCATCTTTGAGTGTCACCCTGTAGGAGCATGGCCCAGTAATGTCCACTACCTGGACAGGAATACAGGAAGGGCCCCTGGCATAGTTGTGGGCATAGAAAAGGTTGCTGAGTGAGAATGAAAGGAGTGGCTGGTCAAATCTGCAGGGACCTCCAAGGAATAGTCTGGGTACAGCCTGTCCAAATCAGTCCACAGGCAGCAACCCATTAGGAGTTTGGCCAGACTCCTGCTGGTGGTGAAGCTTGGTGAGACAAGCTGGACCAGGAGGTTCTCAGCTATCTGTGTTTATCAGACCCCATCCTTGTCAGTGCTTCCTTTGCTGATTGGACCATCTGCTCAGCGTGCCTGTTGCTAGTAGGATGGAATGGTGCAATCAGGGCATGATGAATGCCATGAACTGCCAGGAACAGCTCAAATTGGCTTGATGTAAGCTGTGGCCCATTGTCTGAAGCGAGGACATCTGGCAGTCTGAGGGTTGCAAACAGCCTTTTAAGGCCCTTTATCATGGTGTCCAAGGTGGTCGATGTCATGACCACATCAAGCCATTTTGAGTAGGTATCCACAACCACCATAAAAGTCAGTCCATGGAAAGGCCCCGCAAAGTCAATATGCACTCTCGACCAAGGTGTCTTTAGTGCTTCCCACTTGCATGCTGGAGCAGATGGGGAGGCTGGCCTAGACCCTTGGCAAGGCTGACAAGATGCTACCCAATGGCCTTGTCTAAGTTGAGCCACCAGACAAAACTGCGGGCGAGTGCCTTCATCCGCATGATGCCTGGGTAGCCAACATGAAGTGCTTTCAAAACTGGCCACCGTAGCCTCTGAGGTATCAACATTCCCCCAGAGTAGGTAGCCCTGTTGAGCAGACAGCTCATGTTGCCAGATGTGGAAGGGAAGATACTGTGTACTGATTGGCTCCTTTGGCCACCCCCTCCACACCCACTTGGGTGATGACATGGTACTTGGCAGTGTGCAGCAATCTCCGATGCCCTAATGGGACCAGATGGCAGGTCTTCAATTAATAAAATAGATAATACTGGGCTGGATCCTCCACAACAGTTGAAAGCGGATATTGGCTACGGGCATTGGCATGGCTAAGTGTCTTACCCAGCCGATGCAGGAGGTGTTAGTCGTATGCAGCTAGGAACACAGTGTGGCGCAGCATGTGAAGGGACAAAACTTGTGGCGTTTGGTGGTCCCTAGTCAGCAGGCCCAGTAGTTGCTTGTGATCAGTCACAAGGTCAAATGATTTGCTGTAGAGGTATTCATGGAAATGTTTGACTCCTGTGACAGCAGCCAAAGCTTCCTTGTCCAGCTGGCTGTAATTTCGTTCAGCCAATGATAAAGTCCATGAGAAGAAAGTGATCAGGGCCATCTGGAAATTGGTGGCTTAAAATGGCACAACACCGAATGGAAAGGTGTTGCAGGTAAGAACCAAGGGAAAATTCTCATTGTATTGCACCAGGACACTGTTTGAAGATAGTAGCTCCTTGACAGCGAAAAAGGCAGCAGCTTCTCTTTGGCCTCAGAGCCAAGACATCTTATCAAGCAACCGATGGAGAGACTCAGCTACAGAAGCTTTGTGTGGCAAGAAGACACTGTAGAAATTTAGGAGTCTGAAGAACGCCTGGACTTCGATCTTGTTCTTGGGTGTGAGATCTTTCTGTATGGCTTGACATTTGCCTGTGTAGGATGTAACCCAGAGGCATTGACAAGGTAGCCAAGGAACTCTACCTGGGGAACAGTGATCTTGCACTTTTCTTTTTTAACTTTGAGGCCAACTTCCTGGAAACAGGTCAGTACTGCTCGCAGATGGTCAAGGAGTTCAGTGTTGTTGGCCTCTGATATGAAGAGGTCATCGAAATAGAGGATGACACCTGGGATGCCATGAATCAAGATCTGGAAAAGTCCTGGTGCCACGCTCACTCCGAATTTCAACCAACAACATCTAAAAGCTTTTTGATGTGTTACAATTGTCTGAGCCTCAGCTGTGGCATCGTCAATTGGTAGCTCTTGGTAGGCTTGGGCAATCCAGTTTAGCGAAGACCTTACCCTCACCAAGAGAGTGTAGCACATGTTGGACCACGGGCACTGAGTATGCATTTTGCTGTAGCACTTTATTTAATTTATAGTCTGCACAAATGCAGACAGAACCGTCTGACTTCACAGGGGTCACAATTGGAGTCTCCCAATTGAGGGAGAATTTCTTGGCTGATAAGCTTGTCAAGTTGCTCATCAACCTTTGAGCAAAAGGTGAACAGTACTCTTCACAGATTCATTTGGATCAGAGCAACCTGGGAATCATGGTTCAATGAAATGGTTGTGCCTGTATACCTTCCCAGATTTCTGTCAAAGACAACTGCAAAATCAGAAATTAAGGCCTCAATGTCAGAGTCACTGATGGAGTTGATGGCAGTATTGTATTTCAGTACTGTATTTCAGTTTAAAATTGTCTAAGTTTTTTCTCTTTTGAAACAGATGTGCTTGTAATACAGTATATTAGTCTTTTGCCTTCTACTCAATTATTACTAGGCCTGGAAAAAATAAACATGAGCATCTGGGACATAGAAATACCTTTGACAGTTGATTCACATGGTGATTATTAGAAGGATGTTTAAGAGAAGTACATTATTTTAATTGTGAAAAATATAATTCCATAATGGTTGTTAAAAAATCAATACTAGTGATATATTAACCTTCTTTCTTCCAAATCTTCATAAAATACATGATGAGAAATTCTATTATTCTGAAAATCCTTAAGAGTTTATTGCCAAAATTTAGCCATGATTAAAACTGATTGACAAGAGAAATGAAATGTGAGAAAGCTATTATAAGAGACAGAAGCACTGCTGTATATTGATTTCTTTCAGGTTTTCTCCCGATTGAAATCACCTCTATAGCCTTTAAAGTTATCCTCTGAAGTGAAGGTGCTGAAAAGAGATCTGTGAATGAGAAAAGAGTAGCAATCTCTCAGCTTTTGGTCTTAGCTGAATGCACTGATATAGCTTGCTGTTCAATTGCGTTGTTGAAGAAAACAGAACAAATCTGTCTCAATTTTGTAGATTCTCTTACAATGTCGATAAGATTAACCCACTATTGTTTACTGAACTTGTAATGTCTATATTTGAATTTGTGATGTTTCCCTTTGGATGGACTCCTCAGAGTCTTCCTCGGAGGTCAGCTCAAGGGAGGATGAGCTCATTCCTAGCATGTCAGGAACTGAGTTAATTAATGACTCTGAATGGCTGGTCAAAAGAGATTTACAGGAAGCTTCAACTGGAGACAGCTTTCAGGGGCGAATAGTCAGTGAAGAGGAGGAGGAGGAGGAATTGCCTTCCGTGGTGGATCCAAAAGCTAACTGTCAACTCACAAAACATTTTGTATACACATTTTATAGTTGACAACAGAAAGAAGGCGGGGAGTTTCAAAGAGCAGGCAGCAGTGTGGAATTGAAAGTACATTCCATTCATATTTTCTTCAAAGACTGATTAGATGACTTAAACTTCTGCCGTACAAAAATCTAATTGGAGAGCATGATTGATGACTCTTGGCTATGGATGTTTTTCATTGGATGATACACCCAGAGGGGTGGGGGGGGAAAGCAGGATCAAGGGTGACAGTGAATTACGTATCTCAGAGTTGGCTACGCCCAGGTTAATGCTGGACATAGAATGTTAACTTCAAATAAATCCTTTTTAGTTTTGGGAGTGCGGCTTGAAGCTTATGATTTAATTGGAATAACTGCCAGAATCCTGACACACACAGAGCAAAGGCAAGAGCCATGGAGATCTGCCAGATTACTCAGGAGAACTCCTTACCTGCCTTGATGGGCTGCACCAGAAAGCTATTTATCACAACAGGCAAGGGAGGCATTGCTGGGAACAACATGTTGGATTTCTGGCTGGGTGTTTGTTCCTCGTGCTTCCTGCTCGACTTTATGCCTGGGAGACTCCGAACTTCTCTTGCTGAGTGAGCTTTTGTAGGTGTATTTCAGTTTGGCCTGGTGGATTTAAGTTTGTTTGGTGGATTTATTTGTTAGAGTGACTTTCCATTGTTTTATAGACTGTTGGCTATTGCCTTATGGACTAATCTTGGCCTGCTTATGGCTGGATTTATTAGGAATAGTTCTGAGGCTGGAAGAAGGGAATTGCTGGGAAACATTAAAAAACTCCCTAAACCACACTTGTATGTGTGTGTGTGTGTGTGGTTGTGTGTGTGCATATGTGTAGCATAGCACAGAATCTCAAAAAATGCAGATTCTATTGATGAATCCTTATTAGTGTTCCCTATTTCCCTATATCATAAGTCACATATCTGGGATAGTGATACACATTGGTTTGTTCATGGCCTTCTAACAATTAAATCCTCATAAAATTATTACATTTGACCAAGTGTGTTATCTCTGGTTTTCTGTCTCAGACATAATTTTCTAGTGATCTTAGCAAGTAACTCTGTCAAAACAATGGTTGACCATTGGAATAGATATATGATCATGGTATGATTATGTACCCTGGTCTGTAGATAGGTTCAAATAAAATTACTTGGATTTTCCAAGGGACTTTTCAGAAATAAAACCATAATGATAATAAAAAGCAAAAGAAATTAACTTGAATTTCATGTTTTCAGTATAATGGCAAGGAAAATACTTTTTCTCCTTAAGGTTGTAGGTCCTGACTGAAGATTTGGTGTTACCAAACTCTATTTTCATCTGAGCTTGGAAGAAGAGTATGTTAGCCACTCAATAATGTGATATAAACAAATTTCATAACAGTTAGCAAATAAGTCTTTTGCAGTAGATAATGAACTTGCGCACCCATGATTTCTTTTAATTGCATTAACTTTCTAACTTAAAACAATTTACATTGAAATAATGTTAACATATGTAATACAACAAACTTTCTTCTTTTAGGAAATCTCCAGGGACCAACAATAATGCAATGTGAGTAAGAAAGATAGAACACATTGTAATTGAAGACCCTGGTGGTTTGCCTATATAGATAAGCAAATTCTCAACATGATGACAAGTATGGCAGATGGCACAGTAAATTTCAGGGAGTCCTTGCCAGTTCAGTGTGGAACATATTCACCCCCTTCTTTGTTTAGTAAGCAATTTTCTACATGAAGTGTTTATTGGGTGATTTACAATGGAGTGTGTTACATATTCCTTAAAATTACATGCTAATCACGTGGGTCATTTTCTATTATAAATGAAGTGACTAAATGAACCATAGTCAGCTTTAGACTGTCAGGATTGGCCATTTCCAAGCATGAGCAAGACAGCTGTTGATCAATCTATAATAGCAGAAGATTTGTAATCAGGAAAATGGGCAGATCCTGAATACTATTGGCAGTCCCATCCTCTCTTAACCCAAATGGTGCATTTATTCAACTGTTAATTCCAAATGGTGAATAGAAAACCCTCCTCCCAAAAATACATATTTAGCTCAATTACAGAAAGATTTATGGGGTGGAATTTGGCATGCAGAAATGTTTCAGAAATATTTTTGTTTTATTACAAAACATTTTATAATCCTGGATCGGGAAAAAATTTCTATTAGAAGGCAATGATGCTGCTTAAAATGAGGCTAATTAAAAGGGAATGAGTGGTATCAATACAAAGGAGATTGTATGCTCTCATTGTACAGTTAGTTTGCCAATTGACATGGGCAAGATTGCATACTTCTGTCCAAATTTTTATTCAAATTATAGGGTTAAGCTGGGAATTGCATTTATTTCTACTTCATCTATTCTTCAAAATTTGACATTAAAAAAAACCATTTACATTTGTTCTGCACAAGGGTCCATTTCATATAAGAGTCCATTTTATAGTGATAGCAACATTTCCGTCCTTGTTCCATTAGAAAATTTCTTCTTAATTCTAGGTTGGTTCTCTCCTTGATTAGTTTCCACTCACTGCTTATGAATGAGAGAGTTATGGATGAGAGCTATGAAAGTCCAACAAGTATCTCTGATGATGTAGAATAGTGATCTAATGATCAACCAGTTTGCTAGTTGACAGAGAAATAACTTTATCCCACATCAATTAAATCAGTCAAGGCCAAGTTCTTGGTATGCTGCTATATGAAGAAGATCCAAAAAGCTCTTTTACATTCTTGAACAAATACAAATAACATTCTTAAAATCAATAGCATATATTGCACCTACTAATGCCATTAACAGAACTAGATGGCATTTGATTCAAGGCAAGAATGGGTTGTCTGAAATTCTGGGTGAAACAAATTGTTTGGGAACCTCATTGATATACCTTAATCCCATGATGGTGAACCTATGGCCACTCTGTGAGCACGCGAGCTGTCATTCATCTCAGCTCTGCTGTGCATGTTTGCACATGCCTCCAGCTGGTCTTCCGATCTCTGCCATGCATGAGTTGGGCGTGGGGGGTGGGTTGCATGCATTTTAAGGATGTGTGCATGCGTGCTTTGGACACTCGGTGTCAAAAAAGTTAGCTATCACAGTTAATCTATACAAAGTACATCAACCTACTCTGAAAAATAACAACAGCAACAATCAACGTTGATTGGTATTAACTGGCCTCTGGTCAGTCATGAACAACCAGGCCCACACATGTAAGATTTAAGCTGACTATTTTATTGTTTTCTGCCTATTACACAGAATTTTTCCCAGACCGGCAGCCTTTGCATGGGAACTAACTGGATAAGACATTCAGGGAGGGCTTCTTGCGTTTATGTAATGAATCCAGCCTAATTCCATGGTAAGCTGGAATTATTGCTCTCAAAGATCATTTTTCAAAAAAAAAAAATATTTCATATTTAGTATTATTCTAGTACTACTCAAGATTTAACTTCTCCTTGAATTACAATTGAGATTCAATTTTTGATGTTTAAAAAAGTCCTTAAAATGCTCACAATATTTTTTCCATTATATTGAATACTTTATAATGAAATTATGCTAGTTTTAGGAAATGTTTATATTGATTATTGTGATGTCCGTTCATATTGTTTATATTTTTATGTACCTGCATTGCATTTAGCTGGAAGTACACACTAAATAAAAGTATAAACATTGCAATTACATGAAATGTATTTTCAATTTCTTCATAATGCTGGACCTGAATCATTCCAAAATTGTCCATACTTTCATATCAATCCATGTCATATCTTTAAAAGAAAGAAAGATGGGGGGAAAAGGCTTCAGTTGTAACTTATTAGCTTTCAAAGACCAGTAAAATAGAAGAGCTAGAAAGTAGTGGACCTCTTTGAAAAATGAATGGAATAAGAGCTGACAGTAACTAATCCAGCAGTACAGCTGCACAGCAAAGGTAGCATGTTGTGTTCCTGTTATCACTTCATGAAAAATGATTACATCATTGGTAGGATGTTACATGACCTATTGCCAGATATTGGTACCTGATATTAGTAGTTGATGGTGTGTGTGTATGTATACACACATGTATATATCATTTGAATTTGAATTGCCCTTTAAGAAATTTTCATTAACCTGGTCTAATGACACTCATTTGTTTGTTTAATGTATTCATTTGTTTTCTTATTTTTAAAATGAATCAAATAATACTAAATTATACTGATGTCCCTGAAACACACTGATATACATTATGAATACAAAACGAGTGTTTTGTTTTTTTAGATTTATATTTTTGGATATCCTGTGAAAGATTCTTTTCAAAAACACTGTTTCCTTGGTATCTTCTTGACATAATGAATTTTTTAAAATTATATTGGTTAGATCTTTTGCATCTAATTAAACCAATGTTCCAAGTAATGAAACCATGGTCATTTCATAAGTCAGGTAATTCACAGAGAATGAAAAATAGCAGTTAATCAACTGCAAAACAAAGTCCTGATATCTTATATTCTTCGAAATTAAAAGTTTTTTTTTATATATTCTCTATTTATTTTATTTGCTAACTCATAAACTTTGCTTCAAACACTGAATAAACTAGTTTTAAAGTTCAGGCAGATTGCCTTTAATTCCTTTTAATATATGACTTTAGTAGCATTCTGAAGAAATCACAAGTCAAAGGAAATAGATTTATTTCATTAAAATAACAATAATTCTCTGTTGGCCTTTGCAATTGTTGCCTGTTTTTTTGATAGACAGCAGCTTCAATAACACTGATGCTTTTAGATAGAAAATAATGGTCTGTAATAATTTGCTAAACTTAATATCTTTATAGATCTTTATGGATAGTATGTAGGCAAAGTACATATATTTATTATTCTATCTGAAACAAAAAAAGGTTTCCACATTGGTTAAGTTGTAGGGGAGGGTTAGGCATGTAAATTGCATGTATTTTGCCTCCAGAAGAAAAGGCAAAATCATTAAAGTTAAATCTTTAAAATTATTTGGTAGCGTCCATATCAAAAATAACCAAAATATTCATAATATTTTAGCTGCATGAAATGGGTATGTAATGCTACAAACATACACAGACTGTGATGGATTGGGCCCCAGAACCTCTTGTTGTGAACCTTTTATACCCTTTTACAACTCCTAGGAAAAATCTGACCACAGATCATTGCCACTAGTGGCTTTATTCTTAGAATATCTCTAGTTTACAGGGAGGCATTAAGTAGAAATACTCCTTCCTTTAAAAGCCTATAAGAAAGGAGAGCTTATTGTTGTGGATAGCAAAAACTGGAATTCAACACCATAAGAAAGATTATACAACTTAATTAATCATTTGGCTTATATAGAAGAAGAACTTATCTCAATAGAAGGGAATAAATTTTTATAGGAATTTCAAATTGTAGAATGGTAAAATTTTGCTGATTTGTGGACTACAGAAAGAAAATCAGGTTTATTCTGTCTATGTGACAAAAGCTACTTTATTGTTAAAGGAAACTGTAGTCAGAGCAGTGGAAACATCTAAGAAGTGAAACATTGATGGGATTAGGCATATGTCTCCAATTTACATGGAACATTTGAGGTTTTGCTGAATTACATTGTGGACCTTCTTTTATTTGAGTTGCCCAGACAATTATTTGGTGCTGGATCTCCATTACTTCAAGTCAGCTTCATTCATCCATTGTTAAGCTAAGTAATATATATTTGTTTTCGGTGAGGAAAGAATTAAGGGTTTGATCTTGCCAAGAAAATAGTTACTTTAGACTTGTGTTATTTAAGGCAAGAAATTGAGCACAACTCTGAGGAGAAAAATCATATACATTGCTGAAGTAACAAGTGTTGACTTCCAATGTACAAAAGCAAAATAATAATCAGAGTAAAATAGAAAGTTAATAATGTTGAATTCTGGAGACCAAAATTCCATGACTATGATTTGCTGCCCCAATTTTAGGACCTTAGAAGCAAAACTAGATAAGTTTTCCATGTAGAAAAACTATTAAATTGTTAAGAAAAAAAACATGTTTCTTAGAGGTGGGAGCAATGCTGCAAATATCTATTATACAGTGTATTCAGAAAGTATTTCTGAATTTTGTCAATTGGCAACAACACAAGAAATTTAGCTATGGAGCCTCCCTTGATCATTACTGAAACATTCCTACATCTTGGAGTGCATCTGTGGTAAATTAAAATGACTGGACATGATTCAGAAAGGCACTCACCTCTCTATAGAAGGCCTCACAGCTGACAATGCATACAAAACAACAATGCAGAGCAAAAGACACAAGGTCAAAGGAACTGCCTATAGAGTTCAGAAACAGGATTATTGCAAGGCACAGATCTGGGAAAGGCTACAATAAATATTCTGCTGGAATAAGAGCAAAGTGGCCTCCATAATTCTCAAATGGAATAAGTTTGGCACAACCAAGACTCTTCCAAGAGCTTTTTGTCCAGTCAAACTGAACAACCAGAGAAGAAGGGCCTTAGTAAGAGAGGAAGCCAAGAACACAATGGTCTCTCTGACTGAGTTCCACAGATCTTGTGTGGTGATGGGACACAGTTCCAGAAGGAAAACCATCAGTGCAGCCCTCCATTGATCTGGGCTTTATGGCAGAGTGGATAGATGAAAGCCTCTCTTAGTGCAAAACACACGAAAACCTGCTTGGAGTTTGCAAAAAAAGCACAGGAAGGACTCTCTATGCCTATGAGGAATAAGTTTCTCTGGTCTGTTGAAACCAAGATAGACCTATTTGGTTCAATTCTAACATTATGTCTGGAGGAAACCAGGCACCACTCATCCCCTGTTCAACACCATTCCAACAGTGACACATGATGGTGGCATCATCATGCTATGCAGGTGTTTTTCAGCAGCAGGGCCTGGGAGACTGGTCAGGGTTGACAGAAAGCTGAATGGAGCAAAGTACAGGGGTATTCTCAATTAAAACCTGTTCCACAGTGCTCAGGACCTCAGACTAGGCCAAAGGTTCACTTTACAACATGACAACAATCCTAACCGTAAAGCCAAGATATCATAGGAGTGACTTATGGAAAACTCTGTAAATGTCCATAATGGTCCAAGAAGTGACCATTATGTAAATGCATGATTGTCAGCATACTCTGCTTTAACCCTGCAGTTATCCCCAACAAAATAAAAGATTGAGAGAGCACATTATATTACCAATCTGGTGCTCTGCTTTTGACTTGGAAGCTTAGCAGCTGGCTCAGGTCCTCTCTGCTCCCCCCAGCTTAAGTGTGATGGGTGTAAAATGTACTGTCCCTTGCCAATATCTATCCTACTTCTATTGCTTCTGTTTTGGCTTGCTGCTTGGAGGTGGTGTTATGTGCAGTTGTAAGCAAAGAAAGCCATTGGTTAAATCAGGGGTGTCAAACTCGCATTGTCATGGCGGCATCATGTGAAGCATCACAACTTTTTTTCCTTTGCTAAACCAGGCATGGGTGTAGCCAGCCAGTGGTGGGATTTAAATTTTTTTACTACTGGTTCTATGGGCGTGGCTTGGTGGACATGGCGTGGGCATGTCAGGAGAAGGATGCTGTAAAATCTCCATTTCCACCTCACTCCAGGGGAAGGATATTGCAAAATCCCATTCACTCTCCACCCCACTAACCTTTTTTTCCAGCTCTCTTCTCCTGTGTAGGGCAACAACAGAAGAGCTAGCTAAACAGTTGGGATTCGGGAGGCAGAGAATAGATGGGGATGCGGCCAGTCAGAGGTGGCATTCAGAATTACTCACAATTTCCACCACCGGTTCTCCAGAACTGGTCAGAACCTGCTGAATGCCATCTCTGTAGCCAGACCGTAATGCATCAGGCCCGCAGCCGGTGAGTTTGACAGCCCAGGTTAAATTCTCTGGTTTTGTTGCTTTCGTTCTTTCTGGATATTAGCAGCCATAAATAATTTTGGCAGACTGACCCACAGAGTTAGCCATTTATTCAAACTGGTTCTTTCCTGAGTCTACCAGATCAGGAAGTTATAAAGCAGGAGAGGCACTCAGAACAGGCAATCCTTCAGATTCCTAGAATCCAACAACTTTTTTTTTTTTTTAGAGCTGATTTAGTGTGTCACTGAACTCACCATCAAAACAAGCTTGTTGGACATCTTGGTCTAAATTATTATTTATGTGATGGCATAACTTTCCATTTAAACCAAAAGAATTATGGTTGCAGAGATTGTCTAAGATTCACGATTAGGAGAAATATCCTATTGGCCTGGAGTGGTCAATAGCCATTGGGTTTTTCCTATTTCCTACAAGGCCTTATTTTCCATGGAGCTATTTCTGTTTTAAAATATTGAAGTTGTAATCTATCTGTTCATAATGTAGTAGTAAATTCAACCATTTAACTATGAACTCTGAAAAGCTTTTCTTTATCTATTCTGAGTTAATGACAATGTTTATTATGTGTTTTGGCTACCTGTTTTATATTCTCTTTGTCCCTTCCTCCCCCTCTCTCTTTCTCATAAATATTCATTACTTTGAGATGTTCATTTTTTCCTAAGCTCCCTTTGCATAATAAATATGTTACTAAAACAGTCAACAGATAAATCTTACCTTGAGTGTACTCAGAATATTTGAAGCCATAGAAGCAGGAGATGAAGTGATGTAAAACCCCTGTGATAAGTTCTTTTCATGGCTAAGGATAAAATACTCTGGGTTTTTTCCCCCTGTTGTTTTACTATAATCATCTCTGAACTTCCTTGAACTAGTTCTTGAAATCATTAGCTACTCTGGGACAGGAATGCGTAGAAGAAATAATACTATAGCTTTCTGTTGACATTATTCTTTTTCAGCAAAATGTAGGAGGCTTCAAGGATCAGGTTAACTCAAGCATTTCATCTGCACCTGGAAATTTTAGATTAAAATAAGGATTGAATGTGAGTAGGAGTGTCATGAGATGAGTTGACTATTTTTTGAACAGCACCTTTAAAACATAGATTTTCTTCTCAGATTTTTCTACAAAGTTGTTTAGAATCAGACTATATTAAGAAAAATACAGGAAACAATGAAAACTGAATATGAAGTATATGAGGCAGTTTCTAGATAGAGTTATTATGACTTCTTAAGAGTGAATGTATTCTGAAACTTAATGCAGCTGCTAGATAAAAAGCAAGTTATAATGAAGGTTCATTTTGATGAGCTAATTTGGCAGCCAGCCCTGCTTTCAATTTGTGTGTGTGTGTGTGTGTGTGTGTATACACACAGTGAAAAATGGAAAGATATCTGCACCATTCACTTCAAAATAGAATCTGAAGACTGTAAAATCAGTATCATTCAGGATATACACTTAAGAATTCCTGAACTGCAGTTCAGACATCAATTCTGAATTCAAATCTTGCTTTTTTCCCTTGTCTATTTCACTGATGTTACAAATAACCTCTTTCAACTTACTTTGATGCCACCTGCTTCTAAAAATTATTGCTTTAGATTTACAAAACGTATGTTTTTTCCCTATGGAAATGAACTGCATGCCTCTTAGATTCCATTTAGAAAGTAGGAAATATCTATATCTATAATTCCAACTTTATATCTATATCTACATTATACATCTATATCTTTATATATTATCTATATCTACATCTCCATATATACGTGTGTGTGTGTGTGTGTGTGTGTTAGCTCGATACCTGTGCTTCACTACGAAACTAGCAAAGTTTTTGGGAGGAAAATAAGGGGGGAAAATTCTGCCTTTGCCTACCAGCATCCATTGGTAGTCATCTGGCTAGCGTCCTATCAGTGTGTGAGAGAGTTGAGGGCTATTTGGAAACTGAAACAGTATTTGTTGTGTGAGCAAGAAGGAAACAACAAGGAGCCTGGGCGTGGCTTAGCTCAACTGTTCTGTACTTGGTGCTGTGAAACTAAAACTGAAACTCTCTCCTCTGCTTGTGTTTTGCACTTGGAACAGATTTCTTTTCAGATGGGGAGGGGGAGTAGAACTCCTTAGCATCAGTGCATGTTAACAATAATATACGAAATACTAATTTAATTACTAATAATACTAATAATAATTGTGCAAAATACAAATGCTCTGATGGTCATTTTGAAAAATACTTTCATAGTGAGCACCTAGAAGCCAAGAGGAACATACGTGCCAAATTTCAAGTTTGTAGGCTTTACAATTCTGGAGATTTTGTGATGATGTGTGAGTGGTATTTTGCTTATATATATATTAATATTAATAAATTAATATTAGGTCAACTTTAGCCTGTTAAGCTTTATATTACCTCCGCCTCTTCTTCTAAGCGCACCAAACACAAAAGTCTTCATCTACTCATCTTACCATTCAGCATCATATAAAATCTCCAATTCTGGAGGAAACTGCCCATGACCTTCAGTGATGCTATGTAACTTTCATAGCAATATCTTATGGTTAACAGTGACATATGCTGGAATTAGGTCAATGAAAGCCATTCCAGCAATTAGCTTTCTTTTGAAACCATCCTCAGTATGTTGTGTAAGGTTTAGGATTGGACACAACATGACCTCCCGTGTCTAAACCGTTGATGAACATACTACTGTTCTTATAAAACTTCTGGTTACGCAGTATCAAAAGATGCTATGAGCACATTCCTCGTAGTAAGGTCCGCAGGCATGTTTTGGAAAATAAATTAATATTAGGTCAACTTTAGAATTGGCACAAATCAAAACTGAAATGTGTCTCAGGCATATCAAGCGATGGTAAAATCCATGGGGTTCTCATATTAAACTAAATATTACCGTTTCATATGTTAACTAATGAAACACAATGCACAGATGGGGAGGAATGTTCTTCAGAGGCAAAGCACATGCTTAATTTGTTTTTAGTTATTTCAAAACTTGCCACTTCCAATTAGAAGGATCATCAAGAAGGTCTCTGCCTAAGATCCATTTGCATATAAAACAGTTAATAACAAAAAAAGAGGCAGATTTATTTTTTTTCTTATTTGGCCCCCTTATTTAGAAACTTAGTAAGAAAACCTACAGACATAAATGCATGTGCTTATTTGTGTGAACTTCCAATTTTGTGTGAAGTCAATTTTTTAAAAATGAACAGGATTTAAGCACTTTCAGTTTTAATTCCAAAATCCTGAAGTCTTGACTTCCTTTTTTTTATTCAGGATGACAAATGTTCTTATCAGAACTGAGATTCAAGATCCCAGGATATTTCTGGACTTCATTTATATACATGAATGGAAATGTTTCCTTCATTTCAATTATTTTCTTTCAAAAATAGAATTAAGCATAAATACAATGGAAAAGTGAATAAAAACTATAATGAACCAAAGATTGGTTTAATAAAGTTCTACTAATATATTCTTTAGAGAAATCTAGTTCTCTATTACAGCATTTTCTTGCTAAAAGCAGATAAGGAAAAAGTAAAAAAAAAATAATTCATCATCTTTATGCCTCCTTTCCTTGCTTTTTTAATCAAAAGGTCACTTTGACTATTTTTCATCTTCTAAGAACTGGATTTGGTCTTTTCTGAAAAGCAAGTTTCATGTTTTGATTAAAAAAGCAGAACTTTAGAAATTATTTAGGAAAGATCCTTGGGGGTGCACTGGAGCATGAACAAGCAGCTGCAGTGGCTTTATGATTGAGGAGCTATCATGTGCAACTGCCATGGAATGTGGGACAGCACGCAGCTGTTATAAAGAAAACTAGACATTCACATTTTCACATGTTTCTGTGCAGCTTTTCATACAAGATCTGAAACATTGTACACCCCTGTTTAGCAGAAAGAGTTCTTCCATTGCTCTTAGGCTGGGGCTGTTAAACTCATGTCATCATGGTGGCGTCACATGACATATCAGGACGTTTTCCCCATACACTAAACTGGGCATGGGTGTCACCATCTGTCCTGCAGGCCAGGAGTTTGATAGACCTGTATTAGAATAGTCCATCTAATGCAACCTGGCTTGATTGATTGATATTCTGTCTTTATTTTCTAACAACTTCAGGCAAGATGGATTTAACTGAATGTGATTGGCCTAAAACTCAATCAGCTTTTAAAAACATGATTTTCATGTAGCTGCCTTCTACTAGTCTTCTACTATCTTAAAGAAAAAGAGAATAAAAAATGACTAAGTGTTAATTTCAATAGCATTTTTTATCAATTGTTGCCTAAGGTTATTAGTTTATTATTAGTTTATTATAGCTAGATTTAATGGCATGCATAAAAATGCTACTTTTATTATGCAATGCTTCCAGAGTTAACTAATATTCTCCAAAGTATGTAATTTTATATGTCTTTTTGATAATATTTTGTTTCAAGTAAAAGAAGATCCTGAAAAGTGTGAATTTTAGACTGGGCCTTTCAACATTTGTTTCTACATTTGGTCTGAAATCAATTTAGCTGTGTAAAAGTAGCCAGAGATGGACTTTGTCATACAAATCACATCCTCAATGAATACTACTACTTTGATGTTATATTGTCTAAGAATGACAACATTCTTTTTGTGTTTTTTTTAAAAATGTGATGCACAAATGTAAACTTAAGAATAGTAATGGCCATAAGAAGCACTAATGGATTGGGTTGAAAGAAGATATAAGTAATCGGCAAAGTTCTAAGGACACCATTGTTGGACATCATAAATTGTTTAACTTTCTATGGTCTGCTTTAAACCTTATGCCCTGTATGATTTGACTCTTAGATGTTCCAACTGCATCTGGCTTCTCATTAGAGGTCATTAGTTCTATTTGTGCACAAGCCCAGAAACAGTGTTTTTCAGTGATAGCCAGAGAAAAAAGTTATATTGGCAGCTATCATCATGGAATTGTGGAAATCAGTTAAAATATTCCTTTTTCTAGGCAGCTTTTGGCAAGTAATAGAGTTAGCATTATTTTGTTACTGCAAGTGATTACATGTAGTCCTCAATTAACAACAATTCACTTAGTGACCATTCAAAGTTACAATGGCATGTAAAGTGACTTATGACTATTTTTCACACTTATGACCATTGCCACATCCCCATGATCATGTAAACAAAATTCGGATGCTTGGCAACTGGTTCATATTTATGTCCTTGGGTTCATGTGAGACCTTCTGACAAGCAACGTCAATGGGGAACCCATATTCACTTAACAACCTTGTTGCTAACTTAACCAATGTAGTGATTCATTACATTCAATTCAATTATAAAATTGAATTTATAATGACTGCACGTAGTTTTGGATACTATAAAGTAGAAAGGTAAGTGATCCAATGACTTCAGTAGAAAAAAAAGAATTCTACTGTGTGATATAAATGGTAACCGATATGTAACAATGGATATTTTTAAATTGTTTGATCAAAATATTTGCAGTATTTAACCATGGTATAAGGCCACTATTATGCTGAGGCTTTGTGTTTGTTAGCTTTTATCATTTTATTTTTCTGAATGTGTTCTTGTATTATGGGTAATTAACAGAACAATTCAAACCATATGTTATTGTGCTCTGATTAGCTGTAAAGCCCTGCTGGATACAATGAGATAGGGAAAATTGTTTTTAGATAGAAAAGAAATCCTTCCAACTTGGCAACCAGAAAAGAAAATATCAAGCTAGTCAAAATATATAAACATTGTTCAGAGGCAGATAGGTCAAGAATCTAGAAGATTCATGCACTTATCTGGGTTGTCTCAACCACTCTTCCTTTGAAGCTGTTTTATATATCACCATGACCTGATTCTCATACTCATAATTGGTTGGGTTCCCTCTTCAACTTCCAGAAGCCTCACTCTAGATATCTTTCTATTATTTCATCTCCAGAAGTTTCTTTAAAAACCATTCATGGATCCATGAATAGACAGAAGGTGGCATAATCTTATTCCAGGCAATCATTGTCTCTCACTCCAAGCAGTGACTCAGGTTTCAGTTGAACTGTGTACCACAACTTCAGAGGCATCTGGGTCCCTTAGTTAGGAACTTGGTTGCTAGTCTCCAGCTGGCATCTAGGGAGGAATGATGAAATAGGCTGCTCCTTTCGGAAGCCACAGAAAACTCCAAAGCCAATAGGGAGTGATCTGGCTATGACAAGGCGTTAATAACAACTTCCCCAATTCTAGTTCACAAATGCTATTGCCACCAAACAAATGAGGTAGGGCTTATTACAGATCAGTAACTGGAGACCAGAACTACTGAACCATCTCTGATGAATGATGGCGAGTGTAGAATCTGCACTAAATATTAGAGCACAATTCACCACCATCCACACACCAATACTACATCTTGATTATTAATATTCTTATTAAGACAATCAGGGTAAGATGAATCATAATCCACTTCTATTTCCCACTCAGAAGAAAAGCAACCAGTAGCCCCAAATCTACAACATCTTGTCCTATTGTCCCATTTAGAACAAGTTGATAAATTCATCCATTTCCTTAATCTGCATTCTTGGAAAGCAGAGATGACCTAAATTCAGAACCGCATCCAGGTGGATTAAGCAGTCTAGATTAAGTCTCTTTGGAGTCCTCCAAATCATGATGATAGTTGCCACCAGAGAAGCTCATGTTCCACTGAAGAATGCTAGCTGGTCCTCTCCCAATACCACCAGCTAGTTTTAACTTCTGCTAACACCCAGTACTGGCACCCAAATAACCAAACACACTGCAACATGAAGGTCACACTGCCATTGTTATCTCCACTCAAGTAGAAAACTGAAGCATGATGAGTCTACTGTTATTTCTAGCTGTTGTAAGATATCTTCCGGAACGATACCATCACACCTGAAGTCTGTTGTCATACTTCATCAATAAAGTGTATGAGAGGAGGAGGATGCAATCCATCTTTGGGCTGGTCTCTTCCAGTCATAACTGTCATTCTTTCATGGTAGTCCAGAAAAGAGACTAATACTATGAGCACTAACACTATTTATATTGTAATGTTACAAGAATCTTTCTCAATCTTAGTCAAGTTTAAGATGTCTGAATTTCAACTCTTAGAATTTCCCATTTCCCTAGTTGAGAAATGTTAGATGTTGAAGTCCAGACATCAGAAAATTGTCAAATTAGAAAAACAGTGGGTTACTATATCAGCATCTTGGAAGTCTGAAAATACTATCTCCTTCCTCAACTTTATTTTCCAGACTAGAAAAGAAGAGCTTTCCTGAGATTCTTCACACACTCCCATTCCTCCTGCAGGCTGAGGTATCTCTTGCCCAACCATTTCCTTTATTTTCTCTCTCTCTCTCTCTCTCTCTCTCTCTCTCTCTCTCTCTCTCTCTCTCTCTCTCTCTCTCTCACACACACACACACACACACACACACAGAGAGAGAGAGAGAGAGAGAGAGAGAGAAATGGAATGTCCGATTGTTCTATACAAGGCATGCCTGACATTCTTCAAGCATATACTGTAGTATATGACAATTGACAAACAATAATTTCAAGAAAATGGATAATGAAGGGTGATATTATGCTATTAAAAACTTTATTTGTCAAGAATAATCCACCTAGAAAAATAGGATTTTTCAACCCAAATTCCTTGGAATATGATAACTGTAAATGAACTATTTCCTATTTTAGACCAGCTATAGGAAACCAGTAACATTTTATTTGACAGGAAATGTGTTTGGATTGACATTGCTATGTGCATGGTGATCAAAATTTAGTGCTATTGTGACCTTTTCCTTCTTATTTGGAAAAATTATATGCATCTATGCAATGTTTTAAATAAAATGAACATTTCAAAACCAAGAGACACTTTGTCTGAATACTTCCTTAAATTATATCCAAAACTTAATATAACTTTGCAACTTGAATTTCTTAAAATAAATGAGCTATTTTATATTTGAAACTGGCTGCCAAGGTCAGTAACAAACCAGCAACATGCAGTCAGTCAGAAGTTTGTCTTTGACCTGAGAAGCTCTTGGGTTGACATTGTTATCTGCATGGGGATCAAATTTAGGGGTATTATTCCTTTTTTTCCTGTTCATTCTGACAAATGATATCCATATATAACAAGACATTTCAGAATCAAGGTAGTTTGCTTCAATCCCTCTTAAATTATACCCAGAATTGGGCCCTTTAATCAGTACATCACATAAGCATGGGCCATGGTATACTCCAACTCTTCCATGTCATTAGTAATTAATAAACAATCATCCTGTACTTCTCTAGCCATAAAATAAAATGTATAAACTGACAAGATACAAGGACAAACAGTGATATATCACAAATAATAATATAGCATTACATTGTTGAGTAATTGAGTAATGAAAGTTATAAACAGTTGTGTTCCTTTGAATGATCTGCTTTAAAAAGAATATCTTTTCATACCTTTTTGTTAATACATGTTCTAGCTCTGTGACTACTAGAAACAATAGAAATAACAGCAAGTAAAATCCTTTTATAGGACAATATAGTCTAAATATTGTGGTTTGACAAAACAGCTACTTTAAATTACATTATGTATACAGTATTGATATTGGACAATTCTTTCTCAGAAAATTCTCTATTACTGCATGCCTGTTACCATGATTAGGGTATCAACATATGCTTCCTATATTTTGTAGATCTGTCAAAATAACTATGTCATTTTATTTCATTGTCTTAGAATAATAGACAATACAGAGATGATCTGTGCCTTCTGAAGGATCATTCCCTCTTTAATTTTTCTTTCTTTCTTCTTCCTTCTCTGGTCCCTACAATAAAATGTATGACTTACTCTATTTCTCCAACTGGTACTTTTAAGGAAAGGAAACTTTCATTACAAAGCTGTAACAATATACTATCTTAATTTACAAAAAGCAATTAAGGATTGAGGAAGTACAAGAAACTGCAAGGCAACCATTTTCTTATTCATTGAAACAAATTACCCCATCATTCATGAATGACAGAGTTGGCATAATGTGATTGCTAGATTGATGGCAATACAGTTCTCAGCCCAAAATGTCTACATGTTGATTTGAATTGTCTTTATCCAGAAACCTCTGAGCAGCTATGCATATATAGATTTTATCAGTTCAGATAGATATACACTAAAATATGGACATGCAAGAATGGTATTTGAGCATTGAAACTGGAAATAATCCAAACATAATTGCATTGCTATCTAAATTGTTATGCATAGAAATTACTTATAAAGTATGAATGGCCAAGGCTTGGGATTTTAATTTTCCTAGATTAATGCAATAGCTCAGTTTATGTACAATTCATTTTTGAAGACATACATACAGCTTAGAAGATTCTGTGTTGCTTTTCTTTGGGAAGTATTTATCAGGCTGTTGAACTTCCAACAATGAAAGGTTTGAATGTAGATTTTAGGAGTTTTAGAATGAAAAAGTTTTAATTCAATATGCATATAGAAATCATGTTTTTTTAAAAAAAAAATAGATGTGCATTTTGTTGTATGTATGACTTTACCAACAGGCCAATGATGATTAAGTCATCATTGTAGCACAGTTCAGAAGCTTGGAGAATTTGACCATGTATATGTTGACTCTATGCTATAACTGCACTTGTTTAGACTTGCATTATGTTGTATATAACAGTGTGTTATTTTATATTAGAAGCAGTTGAAAATGACTTATAACTGGCTCTAGTTAGATATAAGATAATTTGGTTGTGAATTTCTAAAGCTCAGGAGCAACTGTGTCTTTTTTGCTGCAATACTCTGAATAATGATTATGTACCTGAAAAGCCTAAATTACCTACTATATTCCATTTGGAGACACATTGTTCAATAAAAAAAAGTTTAATCTATTTTGAAAAATGCTATTAATAAGAGGATTAGTGAGAGTAGCCAAACAAAGCTAATTTAATAAATCAGTTTAATACAACATTGTAATTAACTACCAGGTAAATCCTCCAGGTATTAATTTTGTTGACCAAGTAAATGGAGTCAGGGACACAAGGGTATTTGACATATCAGAATTTGATTTAACTTATTTTTCCTCTATGTTCCTTACATTGCTTTTTAAAAGTAACATACAAGAAAGGAATAGTGTAAGAATAAAAGGGTCTGTCCTTGAAGAATACCAGGAACATACAGCTAGTCCAAAATGCAGCAACACTAAATAATTGGTGCATTGTTTTTAAGGTGTTTCACATCCTGAATTTCATTATCTGTCCTAGTGAATAATCAAATAAATATGAGCAGCAGTGTTGCCGCATCTGCCAAAAAAAAAATCAACAGAGTCCTAGACTCCATTAACAGAGGTATACAATCAAGATCACACGAAATGTTAAAGCACTTTGCACTTTTTCACTTTGGTGAGACCACACTTGGAATATTGCATCCAGTTTTGGTCATGATATTAAAAAAAAAAAAGGCTGCCTTTGAAGAATATGCTGAACTTTCAATTAGTCCAAAATGCAGGAGCCCACATAGTTCTGTGCAAGCTTAGATCTGTGGATGTGTTACTTGTTTTGGGAGAACAGCATTGGTTGCCAATTCCAGGTGCAGTTCAAGGTCCTGATTATGTCTTCATTAATTAATTAATTAATTAACTAATTAATTCATAGTGTATTTGAAGGTAGGGCCAGTCATCTCAGTCATGTTATAGTATTTATATAATATAAGTGACACTGTTCATTGAATTAGAAAAGAAAATCTCAAAAAATCCAAATGCATGTTTTGATTCTATAATTTTATCTGGATTGGATGAGAAAGAGGTATGTAAATATGGTTAGCAGACAAGTTTAGCAATCATTAGCAGCACTAAGCATTAGTAGCAATGATTAGCAAGAGCAGTTTAAAGTTTCTAATTGCTGCAAATCTATATCTCAGAAAGAAAAGGTCTGACCATGATAAAGAGTAGAGGTAAAATCCTACAAGTGTAGACCACAAACTGGTTTCATTGAGCACCTAATCAAAATGTGGAATGTGAAGGAGGTTGAATCATTTGGCAAAATTGCCTTGGGTAGGCATTCTCTATTACGTGATAGAGCAGGGCTGTTAAACTCCTGGCCCACGGGCCGGATGTGTCACACACTAGCCACACCCACCCCCAGTTTAGCAAAGGGAAAAAAGTCCCAATATATCACATGGTGCTGCTGTGACAACATGAGTTTGACATCCCTGTGGTAGAGTGAATAGCTGGATCTGGGATGACAGAACCAAGACGATTACCCCTTTATAGAAAGAGAGTATGGTAGTCGACGAGAGACGCAATAGCATATTGCTCTGGATCCAGGTATTTTATAATACTATTATAACATAATACTATTATCCCTTTCCATTTTATGGAAACTTGTAATCTGAGTGCTAGGTTACAATTGGGATTCAAGCCTTTGTATGGCATAGAAACTATCGTAAAACTATTGAGTCCAGGAGAGAAAAGTATATTCTCATGGGTCTTTTTAGCTTTCCCCATGACTCAGTATCATAAAACAGATTATCCTTATGAGCCACCTACAAAAGTTGTGGGTAAGACACTGTTTACTTCGGTTCCATTGTGTCCTGAGTACAGTTGTAGTTGGTAATGGTGGAAGAGGGAAGATTCGTTCAGTGATTAATGCCTTGTTGGGTGCTACATAAGTTCTATTTATTCACCCAACATTTTGAACATAAATGTAATTCAGAGATCAGAAGGCAATGTTTTATTTAGTGTGCATTTCATGGCTATACCTGGAATTTTAAATAATAGCTGCTTTGATGGCCATACAAAGGACCTCAAAGGTGCTTTATTCTTCAAAAGGCAACTGGAATGGTTTTTTCCCTTTGATGAAGAGAAATATTTTGCTTCTCATCATACTCTGATGGCCATAAAAAGGATATTAAGGCAAAACTGTTACAAAGGTCATTTTAATACTACATTGCAGTCACTAAGGTTGATTGATTATTTCATAATGTAATTTGTTCTTATAAATCTTTTACTGATTTTGTACAGAATCTTATAAGCTGCCAAGAATGGATTGGTGGTATATGAATATGATAAATACAAAAGAAGAGGAAGAAGGAAGAAGTGAACTTTTGCATGTTTAGCATGCAAAATATTCCCAGGTTATCTCTGGCAGGGGTGGGATTCTACCAATTCACACCTATTTGCTAGAACCGGCTGTTAACATTCTAAGCAGTTCAGAGAACTGGTTGTTAGAAGAAAGTGCTGGCCTAATCCTGTAAGGAAGGCAGGAAGGAAACATTCTGGTGTTGGTTACAGAAACTGCCTCTCAGTTAATCCTTATTATATTCTTGCCAGGACTAGACTTCCTGTCTCAGGAATGTCTCTGGAGTTTTTTCCCCCTCCTTTTCTGGTACTTTGCTTGTGTGGAGTGACCATTCAAAGTTACAATGGCACTGACAAAAATGACTTATGACCATTTTTCTCACTTACGACTGTTGCAGCATCTTCACAGTCATGAGAGGCCAGACTAGGAGAAGCATGCCTCAATGTGAGTGATATTGAGTTGGTCATGCCCAGCCAATAACATGACCACCAAGCCACGTCCACCCAGTCACATGACCACCAAACCACACCCACCACCTAAGCCACACCCACAGAACTGGTTGTTAAAATTTTTGAATCCCACCCCTGATCTCTGGTATGTCTAAGTACAACTGGAAAAAAAACAAGCTTGACATGTTGGAAAGCTACATCAATTTACCTTGATTCTTGACCTCCAATTTGGTTTTCATTCATATCATATTAATTTAGTTGATTTTTGCTGTTATTACTGTTGAAATAGAAAAACAGAAAAAGGAAGAAAGAGAGAGAGAGATGAGACAACATCATTTAATACTATTAATACAGAAATGATGTATTTGCTTTCAATCATACTGAAAAACACTTATTATAGTTATATTTTTAAGTAGCAAGCAGTACTATAATACAAGTAAAATGCTACTGATTACTCTTCAGTGGTGTGAACAGATTTAGGTCCATGAGCTGTCAGTTCTACTACCATTTGCCCATGACCAGAATTGATTACATTCAAGGGAATGTAATCCTTGGTAAAAAAAAAAAGGTTCCTACCTTGCTCTAAATTCTAGGCCAAATAGTAAGTAGAAAAATTGTTTTCAGAGCCAACACATTATCAGCAAAAAAGGTTATTTCCATCAAAGATGAAGCCTGATCAAGCACTGCAATTTTGTAAAAAGAATAGACCTCTTTGTATGCATCTCTAGATATACAAATTCCTGTGGAAATTTGGAATGATGTATAGTACATGAATGCAATGCTATATCCTTCCCATCTGTTTTTATGAACTGCAGAAGTGGCCATGTTTTGACAAGTCTACTCTATGCTTTACTATATGTAGCCAAGAAGGAAAGGAACTTTCAGCCATATGTCAAAATTCACCATGACCGCATATCCCATTTCTATGCTATTCTGCAGGTGGGGAAGTAATGACAGATGGTTTCTTGCAAGTTGATGATGTCCAGAAAGAAGATGGCAATAAATCGCTGTGCTTAAGAAATTCTGCATCCAAATCATGGTATCTATGGAAAGCTGAACCAGCAATAATGTAGCATGGTAGTATTTTTTTAAAAAAACAACAATGTAGTCAGTTCAAACATTAATACATAGAATTTCAATTTAGCAGTGCACCCATTTTCACTGATGCTTCTGCACCTGTTCAGCTCTGTTCACAATGCCAAGTTGAAATGCATTAACCAAAGTATTTTGGGTATACACACAGACAGTGACACATGCACAAACTCCCATCATTTTAATCAACAGTAGGACAACATCTAGAAATAGTATTCCATGCTGAGTAAAATAATTGGTTTCAATTCCTTAAGTACCTTCCATCATTTACTTTTAGGCATTTTATTTTTGAATGTCTGAAATTGGGAGTTTATACTGGCATTCTGTTCCGTTCTTTCCTTCCTGATCTTTTATAACTTCCACAGAGATGTCTTTATCCTGTTGTTTCACCCAATGCATTGTAGTACTATATAATCCATATAGTGGATTCTGTACTATCCATTGTGCCATCCATTCTGCTGAACACCTAATTCTCACAGTACTGTCTACTTAAACAGGGGTCTCCAACCTTGGCAACATTAAGACTTGTGGACTTCAACTCCCAGAATTCCTCCTCTGGTCATGTTAGCTCCAGGAATTCTGGGAGTTGAAGTCCACAAGTCTTAACGTTGCCAAGATTGGAGACCCTTGGTCTAATATATATGTGTATTTACCCATGTAATATGGCTGTGGTATTATTACTTATCCTTATTATCTTCTTTACTACCCACTCTTATTGGTATTATTACTAAGATGATGATTATGATTCTGTTGCTTTGCATGTACAGTGAGGGTTTCTGCACCAGAGACAAATTCCTTGTGTGTCTAATTATTCTTGGCCAAATAAAGTATTCAGTTCAGTTCAATGCTAAATAACTCTAAAATATTTACACAAATGCAAGGCTGAAATGTATGCATTTTATGTGAGAAACACATTTTAACATAAGTTTAACATACAAAAAAAAAAAAAAAAAAAAAAAAAAAAAACCACCACACCCTTTCTTCTGCTATAGTACTTAAAGCTACACTGCGGCTGAAAAAGCCAATTTGTGTCAAAATAAAGTTTATATGGATCCTGAATGAATACATCCTTCCACCCAAATGAACTTCCTTTTTCCAATATGTAATATTTTTAATAATACGAATAGCAATTCTCACACTGGAAGACTATATTATACTTGCTTACCACAGACCTGCTGCCTTAATAAATAACTGTTTCATTTTATTCTTTCCATATATGATTATTTTTAAAATGTATCCATCCATTAATTTTCATCTAAAGAACTTTAGTAGACATGGGAGTATCCATCTTTTCATCTTCACTATTTAATTAAGCTCACTTTTTCCTATTCTTGAAATGAACCTATTAAAGATGTCAATCATTCATGCCCTGATGTAATAATATTAGTTCACAATGGGCTACTCTGAAAAGGCTTGTCTCTATAAAATTGGGTATTTTTTTTAAAAAAATGTTTAGGTTCTTCCAAGTGAGAAGCTCCTTTGACCTATTTTTCGGTGCTACTCATTTGGTCGTTTTCCATTTGCTGTTTCCATTTACCTCAAGTCCCCATTAAATGGTGTCATTTAATTATTAGGCATATACTTATAATGATTTAAGACAGCTGTTAAATAAAGCATTTTATTTAATTTAAAATGATACAGTACACATAGAATTAGAAATGACACCATTACTTTAATAAAATAGGCACATGTTTTAGTTAGCTAAAGTTTTCAGAAAACAAGCTTAATTCATGGAGAATGTAGAAGAATGTAAGTTATCTTGCAGAGTAAACTGCCATAAATAAAACTTAACCTTTATTTGAAGTTTTGATACTATACTAAACCTCCAAATGATGTTTTGTTCTTTTTTTAATTGAAAGAGACATTTCTAAATTCCAGTGAAGGTGAGTTATCATTTATTTATTTATATTTTCTAGCCATCAATTTAGGTACTTAAAGACCAGCAACCACCTTTCTGAAAAATTGATTGAAAGTCTGTAATTGAGCAGACTCCTAATGTACTATAGTTAAGTTTAAATCCAACTAAAGAGATTGTTTTCTGCCCCTTTAACAAGCACATAATACCACCAATGTCATGACTTTAAAGATTTTTATTTTATTTTCACAAAATCTCATATTTTATTCAGAGACCCCTTAGCTGATTATGCAATTGGGAAATCTGCAAATAGGATAAAATGGAAATAAGCACAAGAGAGTGGGCAAAGCAAGGCCTCTGCGGAATCAGAAGAAGTATATACTTGGTACTTGAAAATGGCAAATTTTGAATTGCTTAAAACATGCATCTATTTATTTACATGATTGTGTCAACTCATAAAATATTTCTATGTCTTTTTAGAGTTGCCAACAGAAAAAGAGGGGGGGAAGGGGTTTGAAAGAGCAGTGTGGCAGCTTGGAAAGCAAAAGTGCATTTGATAAATAGTTTTTCAAAGATAGTAACCAAGTGACTGAAGTTTCTGTTATAACATTGTTTACCCTAACATTGTTTACCCTAACTGGTTTGGGTAAAAATAATAAATAAGTTATCATGGTTTGTTGGTTAAAGTGTGTGTAACTTTAACTACAAGAATGTAATTAAGGGTGTGGTTGTAAAAGCACCATAAAAGAAACAAGTCAATTGCAGCTCTCTCTCTCTGGCTTAATGATCCCTAATTACTGGATGGATTGATGACTGCGTTTTTCCTTACTGGAACGGAGGAGAGAAAGGAGTGTTGATTTCTCAACGGAGAGAAGAGATAATACAGACTGATTTATTGTAAGTGAACTGACATTGACTATTCAACACGGACTTTGCAAATTGAGTATCCACGACTGGACTGACTGAAATGATACATGACTAATGGACTGTTTATTTTGACTATGCTATAATTCCTAATGGAATAAACTATATTTTTGATAGCACAAGCGTATCTGTATTTTTACTGCGTGTTAACTAAAATACAAACTTATCTCACACATTTACCTGTCTGCCTATCTGACTACGCTACACATTCTGTTTAGTTTGTTTTCCTTAAAACTCGTTGGGGAATTCAGGCTTAACAGTTTCTCCCGCACAAAATTCCAACTGGAGAACATGATAGATGATTCTTGGCTATGGATGTGTCTCATTGGAGAATATGAATAACGATACAACCAGGGTCAAGGGTGACAATGAATTATGTGTCTCAGAGTCAGCTACACCCAGGCAATGCTGGACATGTTAACTCCCAATAATTCCTTTTGAAGTTTTGGCTCAAGACTCATGATTTAATTGGAGTAACTGCCGGAATCCTGACAGATTGTTTATGCCACTTAATTAGCTTATCTGAAAGTACCGGCTGCAATTTGTGTTCATCAGGAGAGATTATATGCTAAGTGAGACATTTGAGTTTTGCCCCATTTTGAACCTTTCTTACTACAGTTGTTAAGTGAATCACTGCAGTTGTTAAGTTAGTAACATGGCTGTAAAGTGAACTTGGCTTTCCCACTAACTTTGCTGGTCAGAAGGTTGCAAAAAAGTTGACTCCAGGGCACTGCAACCATCATAAATATGAAGCAGTTGCCAAACGTCTTAATTTTGATCATGTGACCACGGGGAGGCTGCAACGGTCATTAAGTGTAAAAACAGTCATTAGTCACTTTAAAAAACAAACAAACAAGTTTTATTGGTTTTTAAAGACAAACAAAAACAAACAAAACATAAAAACATCCAACTTTCTTTCATAAGTGTACAAGCAGTGTGTCGGTTGGTTTACAAATTTTTTGTGCATCCATTTCACAGTCTCAATTACAGTTACATTGCATAATAACTCATATTATCAATCAAAAATTGAATACCCTAGTATCACTATTAATCAGTCATTTGACTATAATTTTGTT
The DNA here is from genome assembly GCF_049901735.1 of Notechis scutatus. Lineage (NCBI taxonomy): Eukaryota > Metazoa > Chordata > Lepidosauria > Squamata > Elapidae > Notechis > Notechis scutatus. Next base: position 67,238,221 of record NC_142012.1, on the reverse strand, counting down.
CATTCGTACTTTGCAAGATAACTATAATTTACTTAGTTTATTTTATAACAATTCATATAATCGTCCCCAAATTTATCCTAAAAACATTTTATAGATATAATAACAAAAAAAAGAAATACATCTTTATATATTCATTATTTTCTAAAATTCTAAGTGTTCTATTATTGCATTTTATTATCTAACCATTGATAGAAAAGTTCCCAAATTTTATAAAATTGTTTATCTTCTTGTTCTCTAATTTCAAATGTCAATCTACTCATTTCAGCACATTCCAATATTTTCTTAATAATTTCCTCCTGTAATGGTATTTTCTCATTTTCTCCAATTTTTAGCAAATACAATCTTAGCCGCTGTTAATACATTTACAATCAAATATTTTAAATCTTTACTGTATGTATCAGGTAAAATTCCCAATAAAAATATTTCTGGTTTCAAGTCTATATGTTTCTTTGTCATTTTTTTCCAACCACATGCGTATTTTAGTCCAGTATTTTCTAGCGTCCTCACAAGTCCACCACATATGGTAATATGTCATTAAAACAGTCATTAGTCACTTTTTTCAGTGCCATTGTAAGTTTGAATGATTACTAAATGAACTGTTAAGTCAAAGTTTATCTGTACTGTCCCACCAAGCTAAGCTTTCCAGTGTATCTGGAAAGCTATTTCTGACTTTTTGTGTCATCTAAGTTTCATTCAGATTCTTTCTTACTGAAACTTTTGAAAAACAAGTCATTAATAGTCAATCAGAATAGAGCTGGAAGGGACCATGGAGGTCTTCTAGTCCAAACTTCTGGTCAAGCAGGAGACCCTACACCATTTCAGATAGGTGGTTGTCCAGTCTTTTCTTTAAAACCTCCAGTGATGAAGCACCTACAACTTCTGAAGGCAATTGTTTACAATTTTTTTACGATTTTTTTTTTTGCAATGTTTACAATGCAATTTGATGATATTACTAATCCCTGCTCTGATTGCTACTCTCCTAGAAACTTAGAGACATTGTGTTATTTTAGAATAAATCCTCACATATTCAAAACTGCAAATTCAATTCGGTTTCTTGCAGTTTCAGTGAGAAAAGCGTTCGCAAGCCAACAAGATTTTGGGACAGCGAAATCGCATTGCTTCGAGTCTCAGCGGTTTGCAAATGCTTTTCACGCCAAGCCTGGGAGGTAAGATCACAGACCCCCTCAGTGTGAAAAATATTTGCAAGTCAATGAGAGTTGAACCAATGAGATTTCGCTGCCCCAAAATCTCGTCGGCTTGCAAACGCTCTTCTGGCAGATCTGGTGCAGGCCTCAGTTGGCCAAGACCAAAGGCCTAAAGTACTACAGTGCAAGATCATGCAAGATTGTGCATGATCTCCCACTACAGTAGTTTGGTCCTCTGTTATCAGTGAACTGAGACCTGTATGACATTCGTGGCAAAAGGCTTTGCAAATGGAGATTGCAAAGCCTTTTGCTGTGCATCTAATGTAGTCCTCAGTTCCCTGAGGCATAAAATACTATAGTGCAACATCACGTGAGATCAGTAATGTGAGATTTCAGGCCTCTGTTTTCTGCAAATACACTGAAACAGGCAAAGGAACTGACAGCTCCCAGGTCATGAGTTTCCAGTTCCTGTGGAGACCCAGTGGGGAGGGAGGGAATAGGCAGGGCAAATGTTGCAGAGCCTCTGTGGTCATTTGTAAGTATGAATGACTGCTGGGGTGCTGTGACATTCGTAACTTCGGAACTGTGTTATAAGTACTTGGGGGCAATTATGTCATACCTTCAAATGGTCACTAAGTGAACTGTCATAACTGAAGGATTACCTCTATTAAGACTCAAAATGCCCAATTCCAATCCAGTTTTGTTATATCTTCAAGTTTGAGTGTGACTTTTTTTTTTTTGACAATTTCCAGTTCTTGCTTTGATTCATCCCAAGATAAGGGTCATACCTTCCAGCATTGTATCAAAGTTTATTTTGTTGTTACTGTCCATTGAGTTTTTCTTCCACACAGGTAATGCAGTGTTGTTGCCCTTGTCACAAAAGTGTAATTCTCCACTGCCAGCACTGCCCTATACTACTGCCACCCATATTGTGGCTTAGTTTGGCACTTCATCAAAGACGTACTGACTCTATTTCTGAGTTTAGTCAGTAGTCTGTAGTCTGATGGCATATCTCTCAGCATCTCTAATGCATGCAAGCCCTTGTAGTGGAAACTACAAAGCAAGTAGGTGAAGTATATAGCTTCCATATTTCTCTGAAATACATAACACTTTTATCTTTATTTAATAAATTACCTGCATTTTATATATGTACACAAGGATTTTATTTTTATTTATAGTTTTCCTGTAAATATTTACATAAGATACATTGCATTTTCTTTCTTTTCACAAAGAGAGAGAGAGAGAGAGAGAGAGAGAGAGAGAGAGAGAGAGAGAGAGAGAGAGAGATGTCTGATAGCTTCTCCCTTCCCTACTCTCATTCTCTAATCTTCCCTATTTTATTAGCATGATGGAAAAATGATCAAATGATTGCAGTTCAGTTGGGTTGGAGGCCTCCAAAAATTGCTTTGAGAAGAGGCATGATTTATATGAAGCTGAGGAAAACAATGTGTGTAATATTAGATGAAATAATGAAGAAAGTTAAAGACAAATTGTATAATACCATGGTCTTAAATTGTAAGTAAACTTAATTGTTGATGCTGTGCAATGTCTTCACTATTACCTGCCATGGATATAAATAAATGCCTTTATAGGTAGGTTATCTTAATTTCATGATGAATACTGAAGAGTCTTTCTTTGAAAAAATAGCTAAAATGCTTTCTTCTACCTTCATATTGTGTGAAAAAGCTTAATTCCATAATTTCTTTCAAGAAATGCCTACACAGTGCCTTTGGCATTTGGGCAACCTTGCCATTATCTACAAATGCACATTCAAAGACATTTATTTGCATTTCTGCAACATTTGTTAGATACTTCAATCACCATCACAAAAGCATAAATGTCAGCTGAGAATTCTACAACAGCTTGTTGCCATGGGTAACTTCAACAACAATGTTCTCCAAAAAGTCAAGACATAAAATAAATCTGAGTAGCAACATTTCCATCTTTATGGCCTTGGTAAAGCTGCTTGGTTTTTCACAGCCTTACCTAGTTCAAACAAAGCAGTGTGGAAATTCAGAAAATTTAGTGTAGTATGCATGCAACCTTACGTATTTCTGGGTTGATGGAATACATCATCAAGTACTTCAAAGGTCATGTTTGCCCACTTTATTGGATTTTCTAAGAGGAGATTTTTATAAAAGGCACTTTCAGGTCAAGCTTGATTCATGGTGATAGTATCCATGGAGTTTTCATGGCAGCATAATGGAAATTGTTTGTCATTGCCTCATTCTGAATCTTTAGATATGAGAAACAATGCTGCTAATCACCCATAATAATAATAAAAAAAGAATGTGGTTTATAAACACATATATCATTCCTTAATTGATAGTCTAATATGCTAGAACCAGGACACATTTTGAATGTCAAAAATATTCTTCTTCATGTTTTGACTATTTTAATTCAGCTTAAGGAAAATAAATTACTTAGAATTTTGTTCAAAGGAATTGGATCTTTTATTTTCATGGTGGCAGACCAGTCCCATTATCAACAACAAAGTGAAATGAAATATGAACAACTGCAGAACTGAGAGCTACACATACCTGAAGAATATAGTAACAAATAAGAATAAACATATTACTATGGTATTAAAAATCTAAAGCCACGATAAACACACCAATCAGCCAACTAAAAGGAAAACAAAACGAATATGAAGTAAAATCAAATCAAACAGTTTTGTAAAGGGTAGAAGTACTCACAATGTGAGCTAGAAGAATACAGTAAATTGATAGAAAAGGCAACAAAAATCTGCATATGTTTGAAATTACTCTATAATAATAATAATCTGTATGTAATCCTGCTGGATGATTTTGGGCTAGTCACTCTCTCTCAGGCCAACCCATCTCATACTGATGTCATTGTGGACAAATAGGAGGAGGAAGGAGTATTAGATATGGTATGTTTGATACCCTGGGTTGAAATTAATAATCTTCTTCTTCTTCTTCTTCTTCTTCTTCTTCTTCTTCTTCTTCTTCTTCTTCTTCTTCTTCTTCTTCTTCTTCTTCTTCTTCTTCTTCTTCTTCTTCTTCTTCTTCTTCTTCTTCTTCTTCTTCTTCTTCTTCTTCTTCTTCTTCTTCTTCTTCTTCTTCTTCTTTTTCATCAATCAGTAGGAATCAGTAAGAAAAAAAGGGAAATGATCAGATTCCATAATTGTTTTATCTCAGAAGTGATGAGAGTAATCAGAGTCCACAACCTAGTGATCCAGAAAAGTTCCAATGTGTGATCATCTAATCTCCCAACACCTGGGGAAAAAGCCACGTCTTTAAAGGTTTATGAAGGTTAAAAGGATGTAGGTCTGTTGAACCTCAGAGGCAAAGTGTTCTATAGGACAGGAGCTGCCACAGAAAAAGCACATTTCCAATTTGTTATCAGATGTCAATATTTAGAGGAAGGGACTAAAAATGTGCCCGTCCTATCGGACCTGGTAAGACTGGTAGATGTCCTAGGGAAAGATGATCTTGCAGATAGCCTGGCTCTATGCTATATATGGTTTAAAAGTGATGACCAGCCCCTTGAATTGCACCCAAAATAACTGGAAGCCAGGCTAGTTCATCCAACATAGGTTTTACATGCGGAAACCTAGGAGTTCCCATTACTGAGCACACTATTGTATTCTGTATCAGTTGAAGGGTCCAGGTGGCCTTCAAAGGCAGCCCCATGTGGAGCACATTGCAGTAATCCAGATGGAAGATGATCAAGGCATCAGTGGCCATGAAAAAGGGCACAACTCATGCACCAGATGAATCTGTGCAAAAGTCCTTTATCCACAGGTGACAGCTGCTGCACAAGCAGGAGCCATGAGTTCAAGAAGATTTTCAGATTGTGCACCAGCAAAGTACAGAGAAGTCCTAACTTGTCCAGAGTCAAGGACAGAGAGTCATCTGGTCCTGGGAGAGTGGGCAAAAAACTAGCCACTTCTTCATGCCAGGTTGTGTTGAAGCCAGTTACTTCTTATTCCTGTCATTAATGCCTCAAATACTCAGCCAACACCACTAGTGCATCACTTATCTGGCTAGGCATGGATATATTAATTAGGCATCATCAGCACACTGTTGATACCAAACCCCATGCCAATGGAAGACTACCTCTAGAAGGGAGTTTGAATTGTATTACAAAAAAATGCATTTTATTTCAAAAAACAATTTTGGAAATTGTCCTATGTAAATATAATCCCGCACCACAAATGGATAAGAAATTGAATCAACAAAGTTGTTATATGAACCTATACATTTCAAATGAGTTGCATATTTTAAAAGAACTCTGAGTACAGCGGGAAGATGAAAAACCAGCTTTTGAATTTTGTGATTATAACTTGCTGCTTAAAAATATGCACAAATATGCATGTTCTATGTCAAAATGTGTTATGCACGTACATAACACATTTTGATATAGAAAAGTTATTTCCAATAAATGCATGTACTATGAATAGGAAATATTCCCTATTTTAAAACATTGTGTTTGAAAATGCATACACATATTTATTATAGCTTATTTAGCAAGTAATAAAAAATAGAATGCATACATCAAATGTGTATAAAGAAACAATAATACTATCCACTACTGCACCGTGGCCTATTCAGAAATGGGCCACATGAGAGGCAGGCCAGTGTGCAGGTGCATGCACACACAACTTGACTCAAGTAGGCCACCAACAGTCGAGCTGTGTGCACCACACTGTGTAAATTGAGCTGTGTGTGTGCACATGCGCATCAGCCCACTGCTCATACAGTCTGGTTCCCCATCTCGCTCCCCCAGCTAGGCTGTACAAATGTAAATATTATTTGTCGGCAGTTTAAACATGTTTTGTTGAATAATTATTGTAGAATGAAGGATTTAGGAAATTCTTTTTTTTTAATAAAACTGTTGCTTTGATCCATAAGTAGATATTACACATACCTAGTTTCCCTATCTTTATCCATTTATTTTGAATAAGAATTATGCAGGTCATGTCATCCAATTTATCTCTTCTGGCCTACTCTGTACACTGCAGATGTGTCTAGAAACTTGGTGAAAATAAAATGCATAAAATTACTTATTCCTAAATCAAAACTCTAATAACTTATTTCCCATCATGCTGCTTTTAATTTGCTACAAGCTTTCAGTAGGAGCATTCCAAGAACCTTGATTCTTACAGACAGTTTGGACTATTGTACTTTTATTATTTTACCTCATTTCTAGCTGAAAACCAACTTTTCTGAAATATAGCTATTTTTCATCAGACTCATGTTGACAGGGATGTTATTGTTATTCTTCAAGAAACATTGGATGTTATCATCAGAAGAAACCCTTAAACATAAACAATTAAATACACAGTTAGTTTTTGTTTTAGTAGCATTCATATAGTATTTATATATATCATCATATCACTGTCTTTACTTTTTATTTGTTCTCTTTTTAAAATATTGTTAGACGTGCACATTTTCTTTGAATGGAAAAAAGATGCAACAAACATACTGATAGTGTTGGGTTCCTTTACAAAAAGTTTTCTAAAGGGAAGCTTATGGTTCGAAAAAGGAAAAATAGCAATTTAGCAGGCAAGTTTCCCGGGTAAGGAGTGAATGGGTGGGGAGGGTTCCCGTGGGCCATATGGGCATCGCAGCCTTGTGTTTTTGTGCAGCCTGGATTAATTGCTTTGGGGGGTGCTCTGGGGGTGAGATTTCTCTGCAGCCTACCAAAATTTTCTCACAGCCCACCGGTGGGCGACTGCTGATCTAGAAGAGGTGTAAAAATCTATTAGTTACATTGTTACAATAAATTCATCTTTTCCAAAGTTTCATTGTATTGTTTTAATTGGTGTCTAGATTATTTAATTGGTGTCTAGATTATTAAGTGAGGTCTGTACATTAAGGTTATATTAAAGGGAGATATAATGGCAAAATGTTTAGAAACCCTGTCTCATACAATTGCATTATTAGACTATTACCAACAGATTTCTTTCCATTTTGATTTTTATGTGTTGAATTTAAATTTATTATGGTCCAAGACCAGTGCTTTATTTATGAAATTTATGCCACCCATCTTGCTATCCATAAATTCTGATGGATGAATCTTCTTTTTCTTCTAGTCCCCTTGAAGCATTTGTCTGATTGTGCAGAAAGCTCAAAGAGGAAATTGAAATGCTTTATTAATGTAGTCAGACCCTGTCTCTGTCTAACTTCTATACATTCAGGTGGTTTGACTGGAGGGGAACTGTATATCTGTGGACACGAATCAAACAGGGACCTGGAGAGAAGTTAAGGCCAGTTGTTCCCTCATTTTGAGCTGAACAGAGTTTAATCACTGAAATCTTTCTCTCTGTGTGCACTGTATAACCTAGCAGGTGCTATCATTTTGTCATCACTAAGATCCTAATAGAACCCATTCACCATGTCTACAATTTGTGTCAGGTAATTTCCTAGTAGCATCCAAAGATGCTAACAACAGAGGCGTGAGATAGGATTTTGTTTAGAACCATCTTAAAGACAAATGGTTTTTTTTAAAGACAAAGTGTTTCCCACTACATCACAGTTCTGGTTTATCTCTGTAAAGAACTCTGTAAACAAAAGAACAGATTCATCTACCCAAAAGTAAATCATAATATAAATAATATCAGCTTCAGCTTTTATATAGGAAAGTAATAACAAACAACAGTTGGATTCAAATTGGAAGAAATGGAAGTGGAGTAGTGGAAATAAATTCCAGGTTAAAAAGTAGTGGAAGAACTTGTCACATTGCTTAAAAGAACATATTTTACTGTCATTAATAACTATCAAGGAAATCTGGACAAGCACAATACTCTGCAGTGATCCCACAAACAAATACCCCCATTTGGCACAAGATTTAAGAAAACTCTAGCCATATAATATTCCAGTGTGTGCAGGAAAAGAGGAAAGAGAGAAAGTAGAGATGGAGGAATTGGTTAGTTTCAATATCCCACTTAAAGAAATAATTGATTTTGAATTCTTTCTCCACTTTCTCTGAATAGTTTCTTAGCTATAGGGATGGATTATTGATTTAACTAATTTGTTTCTATCTCATGTGTGTGAGGTCTAAAACTGTGTTAATGATTAAGAGTGTTGCATCAATATGAAGACAATTTACACTGAGTTTGCACGGTACCAAGGTTTATATGACTGATAATAATCTGGAAAATAAGCTTTGTTTTTGATTTGTCCCTTTGAATAATTTCTTTAATTTCTTTCAATCTTCCTACGATTAATACCTTTGTTGAAAAATACAAACTGATTGCATTCTGCAAACATGGAAAGGTTTAAACTCAGAGTGGGTAGAAAGTACATTTCACTTTTAAAACTTTTAACAGGAACAACATAGAGAATCAGTGCAACAAATTGCAGAAGGATAATGGATAATTTATCCTAGCAAAAAATTGGCTCCTAAGTAAGATATACATGTACTTTTCCTTCAATATCTTTTTTCTTTCTATATAAAGTAATGTTGCTTTCACATCCTCAGATATATATTTTTTGTTTTGACAGCTCTTCGTCTTTACTATTTGGAAGTAAATTTGCTACATTGTTTTATTTTTCTACTGTCCAAACACCATTTCAGATTCTTTCGGATGAAGCACTCCAATATCCTATAGCTATCAAAACAGTTTTTCTAGAAACCGATAAGAGAAGTAAACACACAGTATTGTATTTTATTTTTAAGTACGGGAAATACACATAGATACATTTGCCATAGATTTGACACCTGTCAAAAAGGATAAATAATAATTAAAATATTATTTGTTTGCCCTTTGCACTTGTCATTGTCTAATAGAATATCAACATGTAATAGTTTGTTTCATTATTTAATAGTAGGTTTCATTATTTTTGTCACCAAGAATAAAAGGTACATTTTTGTCACCAAGAATAAAAGATAAATTTTAAATGCCTTATTTCTGAAGTTAAAATATACAGGAATGAAAGGTCTAAAAATGGCAGTCTCTGTTCTGTATTGCTTAAAAGGAAATGTGTATAAAATAATTTTGCTTCCTAGTTTCATGTTCCTCTAGATTAATCCATAACAACACTGTTCACTGAACTCTAATATTTTGCCAGGCTGCCATATTCACTAGTTTCATAAAAGCTGCCATTTTAAGCTATTATCCAGGACTAGCTTTGCACTAAGGCTAGGCAGACAATGATCTATGGAATTTAGAGGGCACCAGTGCCACTCTTCCTTTTAAATAATTTCAAAAATGCAAACATTTTCATCATTGGTAGGTGGAACCATCAGTTAATGTTAATGCACTATGTACTCTAAGCTGGTCCTGCCATTATGGATATGGCTACCATTAACCATTATAATAAACCATAAATTCCAAATAAAACATCATTTGTTTGTTTGTATCCCATCTTTCTTAACATATCTTCCTCCTATTTTACTCACAACAACAACTTTATGAGGTAAGTTGGGCGGAGAGAGAGTGACTGGTCCAAAATCACCCAACTGGCCTTCATGGATAAGGCAGGACTAGAACTCTTCCTTTTTTTTTCATGGTGAAACTCAAGACTTCTCTATCCATACACAATTATTTCACCTTAAATCAGAATCATGGTTTTATAACAAAATTTTACACAATGGTCCTACAAAGGTTAATATACAGTTTAGCTCTGAAATTTCATTCAAAAATTCGTACACTTTTTCTTTCTCAGTGCTTTTCTCTTTTTATATTGCCAAAAGTATTTCATGGCATTAAGTAATTGCTCTTTAACACTGAGATAAGCCTGAAAGGTACTATTTCCCACAAGGCTTCAAACCTGTCTCACATTAAATCCCTACGCAGTTACCTGATTTAATGTCATTTCTGGTTCAGGTGTTCCTAATGGAAGGAAATGACACTTGCTGGAAAAAAAAACTTTGCTTTGTAACATGAAGGTTGAACAAATTAAGCAGAAAATCCAAGAAAAGGGGAAAAAATACAACCGATCTATTCTTTACAATCAGGCAATTATCTTTGGGCATTTATGTCTGTGTATCAAGTACTCTGTTCTACCAACAACTGGAAAGCAACATAATTGATTTAGTGAATAAGATTATTTTAATTCAGAAAAAGAAACAGTTATTTTGTTCACAGTCTCTATATTGTAAATCAGCACATACAGGAACACACAAACAAAAACAAACAAACAAACAAACAAAACAATCAGCATAATTTAGCTGTGGATCTTCAGTTAGCTTGGTTAATCTGTTAAGATATGGGCATGAAAAACCCCTATTCAATGCCATATGTGTTATGTTCTTTTTTAAAAACATTTTTTTTTATTTTTAACAACAAACATAAACAAACACAAAACACAAAACATTAAATAAAATCTTCTTTCCATTGTACAGTATGTCGATTGGTACATATCTCTTGTGCACAATATCAACAGTCATTCCCTCCTAATTTTATATTAATGTTCATAATGTATAAAACGACTATCCGCAAAATGTCATATTATTATCAAATCATTGTTAGACTGTAATTGCAAATTTGCATCATTCTTTTGGAGCAAATCTCAACTTTTACAAAACCTAATTCATAGTGTCATTCATTTCACAATTATCGATTTTAGTATATTATTACATTGTATTATCTTAACTATTATGTTATATTTATATTATATTTTATTTTTCTGTTCTCTTATCTAACCATTGATAAAATAAATCCCATATTTTATAATACTCTTTTTCTTCTTGCTCTCTGATAGCAAAAGTCAATCTATTCATTTCTGTACTTTCCATTATTTTCTTTATCACCTCCTCTTCTATTGGATTTTTTTTTTCATTTTTCCAGTTTTGCACAAATACAATTCTAGCTGCTCTCAAAATATTAATAATCAAATATATCAATTCTCTACTGTATCCTTCAGGCAATATACCCAATAAAAATATCTCAGGTTTCAAGTCTATGTGCTGTTTTATCATTTTTTCCAGCCATGTATGAATTTTAGTCCAGTATCTTTTGGCTTCTACACACGTCCACCACATATGATAATACAATCCAGGTATCTGATGACATTTCCAACATTTTGCAGCTTTATCCTTAAACATCCTTGCTATTCTTGCTGGGGGTAAACGCCACCTGTAAAACATCTTATGCAAATTCTCTTTATATGCTGTTGACATTGTTAATTTATAATTTCTAATCCATAACTTTTGCCATTTTTCCAAGTCTATCCCATATCCAAAATTTTTCTCCCAGACAATCATTGTGTCTTTAACTTATTCTCCTTCTAGTTTCACTCCAAGTAGATATAACTATATAATTTTTCAATCAACCTTTCATCAGTACCTGTTAAAATTTCATCTAATTCAGTAAATTCATTATAAAGCCCTTCTATATTACTATCTTTAATATATCTAGAATGTATTTGCACTTATGTATACCAATTCATCTTTATTTCTTGCCCCTCTAGTTCTTGCTTTGTTCTGAGTTCACTCTTTTCATTTAATATTTCCCCATATCTAACTGTATGTTCCATTTTAAAAACAATTGAATAAGCAAAATCTTCTATAGTTGACAATCAGACTGGTATTTTCATATAATATTGTTTTCTTATTTTCTCCCATACTATCAATAGTGCATCTCGAATGTAATGTCTTCTGAAATACCCATGTGTTTTACTTTCCTTATACCATAAAAATGCATGCCATCCCAATAACAAATCATTACCTTCCAATGTTAACAATCTAGTGTTTCTCAATACAATCCATTCTTTCACTCACATCAATGTTACTGCCTGGTAATATAATTCCCAATTGGGTAGACCAAACCTCCTCTTATTCTAGCAACCTGTAATAATTTTAATTTAATTCTTGCCTTCTTTCCCTGCCATATATATTTCAGTATTATTTTATTTAAATCCTCAAAATATTCTTTACCTAATTTGATTGGAATTGTCTGAAACAGATATAATATCCTTGGTAGTATATTCATTTTAATTATTGATATTCTCCCTATTAGAGATAGTTGTAAATCTTATGTGGGCTTCTCTGGGTAATTTATTTCTCATTGCATATCTTGTATAAATTTGGAACACTTCATCTATTCCATCCATCATTTTCTCTTTGGATATCTTCAAGGCACTTGCCAGAATTTCTACCATTATTTCAGCCAAATTTTCTCCCTTTTCTTCCACAATATTTTGAAATCTGAGTTAAAAATCTGCCCTATCTATCTCCCAGGCAACATTTCAATTTTTTTTTCTTGTTCAACAGCTATCAATCTGCTATCTATTTCACCATTTTTTTGTCTCTCTGGTCACCTTTTACTTTCTATCTTTTGGAATCTTTCTTCATTCTTCATCATCATTTGTTGTATATTCTCTACTTTCTCGCCTGTTGATGTATTCTACTTGTGTAATACAGCTTGTAAGCCAGTTACAAATCCATCTGGTGGTGATGCTATCTATCCCACTTTTTTCCTATCTTACAAAGAAGTAGGTGTGGTCTACTTTATCAAATGTCTTGCTGAAATCTAAGTATACTATGTCCACAGCATTTCACAGGTCTACTAATTTAGTCAATTTGTTAAAGAATGAAATAAGATTGGTTTGACATGATCTGTTTTTAACAAACCTATGCTGGCTTCTAGTTATAACTTTATATTTCTAGATGTTTGCAGATCTTTCTTTTTTAATTATCTTTTCCAGTATCTTTCCAGGTATTGATCTTAGGCCTGTGATGGAAAACCTATGGCATGTGTGCCAGAGGTGGCACACAGAGCCCTCTCAGTGGGCATGTGCATCATTGCCAGCTGATCTTCTGGTTTCTGGTGCATATGTGCACTCCAGCCAGCTGGTCTTCATGGATGCTGGAAAGCTGGAAAATGCCCCCCAAAACAGACCATTTTCCAGGCTGTTATTGGGCCTTTATGGGCCATTTTCAGGCTGTTTTTCATGCCAAAAAGTGGCCTGAAAATGGTCCCAAAACAGGCCCAAGATTGGCCCCAAAACAGCCCCCCCAAAAAAAGACATGCAAGCACTGGCCAGCTGGTCTTTGGTTTTCCAGTGCTCTGGCACATGCGCATGCATGCATGTTCCAGTTTGGGCACTTGGTGGCGAAAACGTTCGCCCTTACTGTCTTAGGCTGATTGGTCTGTAGTTTCCTGGGTCTGATACCCCGTCTTTTTTTTCGAGATGGGAACCACATCAACTCTTTTCTAATCCTCAGGTAGTTACCCAGTGTTCCAGCATTTTTGAAAGATATAGTACAATGGTTCTGAGATGACATCTGCCAGCTCCTTGAGAACTCTGGGGTATAATCCCAGTTAGGTCCCAGTGATTTATATTCATCAGGATCAGGCAGGTGTTCTCTTGCCATTTTATTGCTTATTTTAATGTTTATTTCTAGTCTGTCTTTTAGAGATACGTTTTTGGTAGATCGGGCCATAGTTTCTTCTTCATGAACACTGATTCTAGGAATGAGTGGACATATTTCTGTCCACCATGCACATCCAAACTAGAAAAATACATTACCCTGTTTGAAAGAGTTGAAACCATTGAAACACATATAACATCCCTTGACACCATTGTAGCATCCCTGGACACTAATACAAACTAGATTGGCAAACCTTGAAAAAAAAGAGAGACAGCACTAAAAAACGAACATCAAACATCTACAAACCATATCTCTACTCAACAACCGCAAACAAACCCAATCCACAAAAAACAACAAATCCTACAAATATTGATATCCCCATCCTCAACATAGAAGCTGTTGAGTGTGAATGGAAGCGACCAAATGCCATCTTATTTGGTCTAGAGGTCAATGACAATGATGACATCTCTAACGTTCAAAACATCATCAGAGAAAATCAAGCATCAACCATCTTCCCTGAAGAAATACTTGATATTTCCCACAGCTTGATGATCCCATGCCTCTGCAGGGTTGTTTGCAAAAATGAAACAAGAAAACGCAAATTCATTTTCTCAATAAATTCACTCGCAAAAAACAACAACCATAAGAACCTTTGTTCTCGCCCTGATCTAACCTTACAGCAAGGTGTACGATCCTGGGAGCTATGTTCTGAGCTCAAAAGATTACATGAATTAGGTAATACAAATCTATACATTGATTACCATGCTGACTGTATCAAAAGCAAGAGCTACAACCCATGTCACAATATCCATCACCCAAACATCCAACATTAGGGATGCACGCCCCTTACTTCCTCCAGACCCACTACTTCATATCTTAAATGCAAACTACTCAATGCAAGAAGCCTCGCAAATAAAATGTATGAATTCCTCATCCTTCTAAGCTCAGCCACATTTGACATTATATTTGTCTGTGAGACATGGTTAAATATATCTTTCCCAGACTCCATTACCACTGCAAGAGAATATCAAGTCTTTCGGTCAGATGGCGAAATCCGTAGAGTGGTGGAGTTGCTATATTCTATAAAAAGTCTCGAAATCTAAAAAAGATCCAAATTATACAAGAGCTTGCTCTTCCCAAGACCATCGTCTATGAACTGTCCTTAAATCCACTTCTTACTTTGCTATCGAACCCCTGACTATGATATAATTCATGCAAACAAGCTAACTTCACTACTGACAAGGGCTGCCTCTTTTCCATACCCTTTTTTTTTCTTGGTGACCTCAACTTACCTCTTATAAATTGGACACTAAATGAATGTACATCTGAACCCATTCATACAACCTTATACAATGCCGTTACCACATTAGGACTGGAACAACTAGTAACCAACAATACTAGATTTAACAACTGCCTCAATCTCATTTTCTGCGACAGTTTGAATTCAATTTATGGAATACAAATTAAAGAACCCTTTTCCAACAGTGACCACAACATGATTGACTTTTGTCTCAACATTTGTCTTCACAAAAATCACCAAAATGACAGAATCCCCAATTATAACTTCAAAAAAGGCAACTATGATCTTATAGACAACGATCTCTCATCTCTTGATTGGCAAATTCTATTCACTGCTTGCAATACTGTTGAAGACCATTACAACATATTTTTACTTGAAGTCAAAAGAGTCATCAAACTATATGTACCAATAATAACTCTCAAAACCATAAAAAACAGATTACCCATAACAATAAGGAAGCTCCAATCCAAAAAGAAATCCCTTTGGCAGAAAAACAAATCTGGTCACGTTGCCAACTTTAAAAGCTGATACAAAAATGTATGACACCAGATAAAGACTGAATGCACCAATTATCACATTAAACAGAGGAAAACCTTCTACGCACCAATTCCACCTGCGCTTTCAACAATTTTATAAACAACAAACTAAAAGACTCAAGGTCCATCCCAACCCTGAAAGGACCTAATGGTAGAGACTGCAAGGATGACACCATTAAAGTCAACCTCTTTAACACATTCTTTGGCTCAGTATTTGGAAACAGCAATGGATCATGCCCAGTATTTCCTAGTCGAACCACAGACAACTACAATGATCTAATACACATCAATTTTACAGAAGACAATATTGAAAAAGCACTACGCAATCTAAAACCATCTTAATCTATTTGACCTGAAGGAATTTGTGCCTACTTCTTAAAAAAGCTATCCACTGCCATAGCTGAACCTCTAAGCATAATCTTTGAAAAATCTTTCAGGACCAGCTGCTTGCCAAATCTATGGTCACTAGCCACATCTTCAAAAAGGGAGACCCCAGCCTAGTTGAAAATTACAGACCAATCTCTTTACACATCAAAAGTCATTGAATCAATTATTAACCAATCCATTATCCTCCACTTAGAGACAGACAACCTACTCTCTAACAAACAATTTGGTTTCAGAAAAAAACTATCCTGTAATCTGCAACTCTTACACTGTAAAAACATATGTACTACACAACTTGATTAGGGCAAAGCAATTGATGCAATTTACATAGACTTCTGTAAAGACTTTGATTCAGTGGTACATGATAAACTACTCCTAAAACTATCTTATAGTATCTCTGGACAACTGCATAACTGGACAAAAGCATTCCTGTCAAACAGGCAACAAATGATCAAAATTGGGAGCGTCCTATCAAATTCTGTACCTGTCAACAGTGGTGTCCCCCAAGGCAGTGTTCTAGGACCAACTCTCTTCATACTCTACATAAATGACCTCTGTGATCATATTAAGAGCAACTGCATTCTTTTCGCTGATGATGTAAAGCTATTCAACACCACTGACAATACTACTACCCTTCAAAAAGACCTCGACTATGTGTCAGAATGGTCAAACAAATGGCAACTTCAAATCTTAACAAATAAATGCTCTGTCTTACATATTGGCAAAAAAAAATCAGAAAATAAAATACAAGCTGAATAGTCAAGACCTTGTTGATGACATAAACTTTGTCAAGGACCTTGGAGTACTCATCTCTAATGATCTAAGTGCTAGAGCCCACTGTAACTACATAGCCAAAAAGGCATTAATAGTTGTTAACCTAATCCTGCATAGCTTTTTCTCCAATAATATCATTCTACTAACTAGAGCATATAAAACATTTGCTAGACCAATACTTGAATACAGCTCATCAGTCTGGAACCTGCATTACATATCTGATATTAACACAGTTGAGAAAGTCCAGAAATATTTTACGAGAAGATAAACTCTACTCGTAGCAGAATACCTTATGCCACCAGACTTGAAAATTTAGACCTAGACAACCTAGAAGAACGCCGCCTTTGGTTCGATCTTAGTATAGTACATAAAATTATATATTGCAATGTCCTACCTGTCAATGAATACTTCAGCTTCAACCAAAACAATACAAGAGCACACAATTGATACAAACTAAAGTAAACCGCACCAAATTTATTGCAGGAAATACAACTTCAGCAACAGAGTGGTCAATGTCTGGAATACTCTACCTGACTCTGTGGTTTCTTCCCCAAACCCC
Organism: Notechis scutatus; assembly: GCF_049901735.1. Taxonomy (NCBI): domain Eukaryota; kingdom Metazoa; phylum Chordata; class Lepidosauria; order Squamata; family Elapidae; genus Notechis; species Notechis scutatus. Next base: position 67,221,238 of record NC_142012.1, on the reverse strand, counting down.
AAAAACTTTCACCTTAGACTGTCTACTATTGACCTCACCCCTTTCCTAAGAGGTTTGTAGGAGGCACGCGTAAGTGCACCAACGTGCCTATCTTCCCTGACCTATTGTTTCTTTTTTCTTGTTTGTATCCATTTCATGTGTTTATTACCACGTTTATACTTATACCTGTTGTCTAATAATTGTTTGACCAAATAAATAAATAAATAAATAAATAAATAACTAAATAACTAAATAAATAAATAAATAAATAAATAAATAAATACTCTGCTTTCTCCCTACTGCTTGTTACTTCCTTGCCATCTTCTTTCTTTTGTGGACTGTTTTCTTGACTTTTTTATTGTTATAATAACAAAGATAATAAACTGTTTTTAATATCTTTGACTTTTGTTGCAAACTTTGTTCATTTTGAATCTTTGTTTTCCTGACTTTATCTTTACAGATTCTGGGTATCCATTAATATTCTGCCTTAGTTATTTGTCCGTCTTTCCTTTTTTTTTTTTTTTTTTTTTGTAGTTATCCTTTTTTGTCAGAGAGATCTTGTGCAATGATGCTAGTTTCTTCTTGAATATTTTGTTTTTCTTTTTCAGTGGTATTGTGCTAAACTGGACTTTTATGATCATATTTTTCTAAACTTCCAAGCATCTTTGGTTATTTTCCCCTTTAGGAATTTCATCCAAGGAACCTTTCCCAAGGTTTCTCTGTTTCTGTCTACTGAGCATTTATAAAATTAATGACCTCTTTTATTGATTTTTTAAAAAATTGCCATTTAAATTTTTTCATAAAATGATTCTCCAATCAACTTTCATGTTTGCAAGTTGTCATAGGAAGATATCATAATCAGTGGCACTGAATGCTCTTAAGGTTGGCAGAACCAAAATATAGTTTAAGTCTTAGAAGAGAATCTTCATTAAATAGTTTATGTCTCAATGATGCTTAAATGTATATTAGAAAGGAACAAAATAATTAATTTAATCTAATAAGATTTAGATTGATGAACTCAGAACTCACTGTAGGATTTGATTCAAAAATTAAGAATGGCTAATTAATTATAAATAATTTATGGAAAATAATGTAGGATAAATCTAATTAAGAAAATTGCTATGCATTTTGTGAAAGATCAGCTCTTTGTCCATAAATAACTTCTTTGGTGTGTGCTGCAAGATACAATGATGAAAAATGACATGTACTCTGATATTATGACACAAATCCTCCCCTTTGTTCTTGCATGTCAGTGTTAAGTACAAGTTCATAAATCACATCACAATATATGCTTTTTCACTTTTCCTCCCCTGCAGAGTCCTATGAATAACTTTGGACTTATACAGTGTTCATCTTTCCTTTTTAAAAAACCAACTTTATTAAGTTTCAAAGAAAGAATAAATACAAATTTACAAAAAAGAGAAAAAATCAAAAGGGGGAGAGGGTATCAAAGGGGTGCTAAAAAGTGGCAAGAGAAAAGAAAGGAAAAATACAAAAAAGAATTATTTCTGACTTTCTTTAATACGAATGAAAAATATATAACAAGCACCACCTCTTATTCTAAATTTAAACAAAAACTTCATATAAATTTCAACATAAATCTTAAAATATACTATATACTTTATTTCTATAATCATAACAAATATAATTATCAAATCCTATTTTTTCATTCAATCTATAAGATATTTATCCTCTGATTTATTTTCAATAATTTATGTATTTTTGCAATAAGATGTTCCTCATTAGTACATAAATCTCTTTTATTTATTTATTTATTTATTTATTTATTTATTTATTTATTTATTTATTTATTTATTTATTTATTTATTTATTTGATTTGCCAATTGTTTACAAGATAATAAGTATAAGTGTATACATAGTTGTGAATACATGAAATGGGTACATATAAGAAAAATAAAAGAATAAGAGAAACAATAGGACAGGGACGGTAGGCACGATGGTGCGCTTATGCACGCCCCCTACAGACCTCTTAGGAAAGGGGTGAGGTCAATAGTAGACAGTCTAAGGTTAAAGTTTTTGGGGTTTGGGAAGAGACTACAGAGTCGGGTAGAGTATTCCAGACATTGACCACTCTATTGCTGAAGTCGTATTTCCTGCAATCAAGTTTGGTGCGGTTTACTTTGAGTTTGTATCTATTGTGTGCTCTTGTGTTGTTATGGTTGAAGCTGAAGTATTCATTGACAGGTAGGACATTGCAATGTATGATTTTATATACCATGCTTAAGTCAGACCAAAGACGGCGTAATTCAAGGTTTTCTAGTTTTAGAATTTCAAGTCTGGTGGCATAAGGTATTCTACAACGAATAGAAGAGTGGAGAACTCTTCTTGTGAAATATTTCTGGACTTTCTCAATTGTGCTAATATCAGATACGTAATGAGGGTTCCAGACTGATGAACTGTATTCGAGTATTGGTCTAGCAAATGTTTTGTATGCTCTGGTTAGTAGTGTGATATTACCAGAGAAAAACTACGTAGGATTAGGTTAACAACTCTTAATGCCTTTTTGGCTATGTAGTTGCAGTGGGCTCTAGCACTTAGATCATTAGAGGTGAGTATTCCAAGGTCCTTTACAGAGCTTGGGTCATCAACAAGATCTTGACTATTCAGCTTGTATTTTATTTTCTGATTTTTTTTTGCCAATATGTAAGACAGAGCATTTATTTGTTGAGATTTGAAGTTGCCATTTGTTTGACCATTCAGATACATAGTCAAGATCTTTTTGTAGGGTAGCAGTATTGTCTGTGGTATTGAACAGCTTTACATCAGCAGCGAAGAACGCAATTGCTCTTAATATGATCACAGAGGTCGTTTATGTAGAGTATGAAGAGAGTTGGTCCTAGAACACTGCCCTGGGGACACCACTATTGACAGGTACTGGATTTGATAGGACGCTCCGATTTTGACCATTTGTTGTCTGTTTGCCAGGAATGCTTCTATCCAGTTATTCAGTTGTCCAGAGATACCATAGGATTTTATTTTTAGGAGTAGTTTGTCGTGTACCACTGAATCAAAGGCTTTACAGAAGTCTATGTAGATTGCGTCTATTGCTTTGCCCTGGTCGAGTTGTGTCGTCCATATGTTTTTGCAGTGTAAGAGTTGCAGATTACAGGATAGTTTTTCTGAAACCAAATTGTTTATTGGAGAGTAGGTTGTTTGTTTCTAAGTGGAGGATGATGGATTGGTTAATAATTGATTCCATGACTTTACAGGTGACGCAGCATAAGGAGATTGGCCTGTAATTTTCAACTAGGCTTGGGTCTCCCTTTTTGAAGATGGGGATGACTGTGGCTTGTGACCATAGGTTAGGCAAGGAGCTGGTCCTGAAAGATTTTTCAAAGATTATGCTTAGAGGTTTGGCTATGGCAGTGGATAGCTTTCTTAAGAAGTAGGCACATATTCCATCCGGTCCAATAGATAGAGATGGTTTTAGATTGCGTAGTGATTTTTCGACATTGTCTTCTGTGAAATCGATATGTATTAGATCATTGTTGTTATCTGTGGTACAGCTAGGAAATACTGGGCATGATCCATTGCTGTTTACAAATACTGAGCCGAAGAATGTGTTAAAGATGTTGGCTTTAATGGTGTCGTCGTTGCAGTCTTTACCATCAGGTCCTATCAAGGAGGGATGGACCTTGAGTCTTTTAGTTTGTTGTTTACAAAATTGTAAAAAGCACGGGTGGAATTGGTGCTTAGAAGGTTTTCCTCTTGTTTAATGTGATAATTGGTGCATTCAGTCTTTATCTGGTGGCATAAATTTTTGTATCAGTTTTTGAAATTGGCAACGTGACCAGATTTGTTTTTCCGCCAGAGTGATCTCTTTTTGGATTGAAGTTTCCTTATTGATATGGGTAATCTGTTTTTTTGTTTTGTTTTGGGAGTTGTTGTTGGAACATATAGTTTGATGACTCTTTTGACTTCAAGTAAAAATATGTTGTAATGGTCTTCAACGGTATTGCATCCAGTGAATAGAGATTGCCAATCAAGGGATGAGAGATCGTTGTCTATAAGATCATAGTTGCCTTTTTTGAAGTTACAATAGGGGATTACATCATTGTGGTGATTTTTGAGTGGACGTATGTTGAGACAAAAGTCAATCATATTGTGGTCACTACTGGAAAAGGGTTCTTTAGTTTGTATTCCGTAAATTAAGTTCAAACTGTTGCAGAAGATGAGATCGAGGCAGTTGTTTAGTCTAGTGTTGTTGATTACTAGTTGTTCCAGTCCCAGATTTGTAATAGCATTGTAGAAGGTTGTGTGTATGATTTCAGTTGTACAATCATTTAGGGTCCAGTCAATATGAGGTAGATTGAAATCACCAAGAAGGATAAAAGGGTATGGGCAGGATGCAGCCCATGTTAGTAATGTATTTAGCTTGTTTACATGTTCGATGTCATAATCAGGTGCTCTGTAACATAGTAAGAATCGAATTGTGATATTTGAGGATAGTTCACAGATGATGGTTTCAGGAAGGGCAAGCTCCTGGGTAACTTGGATATTTTTTAGATGTAAGGATTTTTATAGAATATAGCAACACCACCTCCTCGACGATTTTCACGATCTGATCGGTAAACATGATAGTCTCTTACTGTGGTAATGGAGTCGGGGAGAGATGCATTGAGCCATGTTTCACAGACAAATATAATGTCGAAGTTAGCCATATTTAGGAGGAAGAGAAATTCAGGTATTTTATTCACGAGGCTTCTTGCATTGAGTAGTTTGCATTTAAGGCCGGCAGTAGTTGGAATTGAGGTAGTTGGGGTCGTGCGTGCCTAGTCTTGGGTGATGGTGGATGGGTTGAGGTAGGGTTGTGGTTGAGGGTAAAAGCTGAGTATTGGGTTGCGTGGCTTACTTTTGATACAGTCAGCATGGTAGTCAATGTACAGGTCCTTCTCTCCATTGTCTAGACGGTTTTGAGTTCGATGCGGAGTACAGGGGAGCAGGCACGTTGCTGTATAGTTAGGTCAGGCGGCAACGGAGGTTCTTATGGTTGGTGTTGGTTTTGGCGAGTGAGTTTATAGTATAAATGAATTTATGTTTGCTTGATTCATTTTTGCAAATGACCCTGCACAAGCGTGGGGCCACAGAGCCGTCTCTATTTTTGAGCTCTCGGTCGATGCGGAAATGTCAAGTATTTCATCAGCGGAGATGGTTGATGCTTGATAATCTCTGATGATGTTTGGACAGTTGTGATGTCATCATTGACATTGATGTCTTCTAGACCAAATAAGATGGCGTTTGGGCGTTTCCGTTCACGCTCAACGGCTTCTCTGATGAGGATTGGGATATCAATATTTGTCTGGGTTGTGTTTATTTGTGGATTGGGTTTTGGATTGGATTGTGGTTGTTTGGTAGAGATGTGGTTTGTAGCTATTGGATGTTCAGGTTTTTGCGTTGTGTCTTTTTTTTTCAAGGTTGGATATTCTTTCTTTTACGGCGTCCAGGGATGCTACTATGATGTTGAGGGATGTTTTAATGGTTTCGATGGTACAAAAACATAATTTTTTTCATCCAATTTAGATCTCTGTACTAATTGTGCATAAGAAACCATTGGCAAATTTAACTTTCTTTCTTCAGCTCTTTCCTTATTTTTAATTTAGGTTGTCTTTCAATAAAAGTCAATAAATCAGTATAAGTTAGCCAAGTCTGTGTAGCCATCATTTCTCTTCTAAAAAAAGCTTCCTGGGACAACACCATAACTTTTATTTTATCTAAAGAGTTTTAATGTTTATAATTCAAGTGTATATTTCTGGTTTTAAAAAAAAGGAGTATTCTTTCATATTGCTGTGTCATCATTGTTGTCTAATCACTGCACTTTGTTCCTTTTAATTTTGGAGGTTGTGTGGTATGTATTGGAACCTGCCTTTTTGCTCAAAACCCTGAATAGGATTTTTTGGATATCTACCTCATTGAAGATGTAGGATGCTACTTAGTAGAATGGAGTCTATTATTTTTTCTTTTGATTTTGTAAGTCATATGTTATATCTATGAATTCATATTCCTTCCTGGACCACTGGATAGGAATTTTGCTTTTTATAGAACCTGTTCAAATGCTGAGCTATCTAAATAATTGCTTTTCATGGCCATATATGACCTGTAATACAGCACCCCAATGTGTCAAGAGAAGATTTACACTGAAAGGCAACCACGGAGTCCATTATTTTGTATAGTATTATGAACAAAGATTTAATTCCTTACCCTTGTTTCAAACTTCCTTTTCTTCCTTTGATATTTTTATTATTTTCGAGGAAAGAACAACAGGATCAGTATGTCATTTTCTGTGGTGACTGGTCATTCTGAACAATATTAAGAATAAAAAGAAGTCAAAAAAGCAGAAAAGTTTAGCATCAAGACAACCGCAAGGAGCTTAGCATCAAGACAGCCTCAAGCAGCTACTAGATGATTTTCAAATTAGGTCAGTTGGATGCTTCATAGACCAGGCAGGTATCTAGCTTCTAAAAATGGCCCCTTCAGGCAGCATATCAGATCACTGATGTGTGTAATCTATATTCCAGTAACATATTGATGCTTAAAAGTGCAACTAAGAAAAAAAGAGATTTTAAAAGAAGAAAGAAAAAAGTAGAAAATTAATTTACAAGCTGTACAATATTGAACAATGCCCCACTTTGATAAAAATCGTAAATTAATCAATTAATATGTGTTATACAATATATCCTTATAAAGAATCACACAAGTTCTAATATTTTAATATTTTATTTTTTCTTATGTTAACAGAAACCAAAACTTCAGACACAGTTAAAAACCGATGTGCAAAAGTATATGCCATAATAGTTTCCATGTTAAATTCAGTATCAGATTTATTTTTAAATGCATATATTTTAACATGGATACACACTCCATTCTTCTAAAAAAACAATTGTATCTACTATTTAATAAGAAGCATATAAAACATCCTAGCAGCTCTTTTCATACACAGAATCACCTCCCCATATTTTACAGAAATATAAGGTGTAATAGCACTTAACAAGAAAGAAAAATGAATATATGAAATTTGTTTTATTCTGCAACAAATCATCTTGCCTAAAATATAAAAGAATCATATTTGAAAAATATTAATCACATATTTTGGATATCAGCACTGGTATAGTATATTAAATATACGAGGGGAAAATCTTGCATAGTTTTTTTTCTAAGTTTTCTATTTACAGTAAATTTAATATTTATCTTCTGTTGATATTGCCATTGTTGCCTATCATTTGTTGTGTTTAGAGTCTGCATCTTTTTAATCATGTAAACTTTGACTTGTTAATTTTTCTTAATTACATTTCAGTAACTACTTGTAAATAAAGCCCAGCAGGTGTTCAGAATTTGTATTACAAGCTTTTTAATATTGGTTAGGTCTCTGAGTGTTTTGTTTTTCTGATTCCTTTTGAACTACCCTGCTTAGTGGAAGATAAGTGGGGCATTTCTGACATTTTCTCCAAAATATTATTTCTAAAACAGTAATAATCTTTGTTGATTTTAAAAAAGAAATCATGCATTCTACACACACACACACACACACACACACACACACACATACACACACATGTTTTCTTAAGTTTTCGCAGGTATTTATATGTATGGTATTCAGCTTTGTTCGGGTATTTTCCCATGTCATTATAGTTGTGCTTTTAAAGTTGCAGCAACGTTTTGGCAGAATCTCATCTGCCATCATCAGGCTTCTGTATTGTGTTCGTCTGTGAGTCAGACTTGTGTATTGGGTTCTTTTTAATCTTGTGTGTCAGGCTAAATGGCTGCTAAGCCTGATGATGGCAGATGAGATTCTGCCAAAACGTTGCTACAACTTTAAAAGCACAACTATAATGATGTGGGAAAATACCCGAACAAAGCTGAATACCATACATACATACATACATACATACATACATACATACATACATACATACATAACAATAACTTAAATATGAGCCAGCAGTGTACTGCAGTTGTCAAAAAAGCCAAGACAGTCCTAGGCTGCATTAATAAGAGGATAGAATCAACATCAGGTGAAATGTTAACACCACTTAATAATGCCTTGTTAAGACCACACCTGGAATATTGCATCCAATTTTGGTTACCACAGTATAAAAAGGATGTTAAGAATCTAGAAAGAATACAGAGAAATGCAACAAAGATCACTAAGTGGCTGCAAACTAAAACATGAAGAATGATTGCAGTAATTGGATATGTCTAGTTTAATGGAAATAAAGACTAGGGGTGACACAATAGCAGTGTACTAATATCTAAGGGGTCATAAAAAAGAGGGGTCAGTCTATTTTTCAAAGCACCGGAAGGCACGGTGGGAAGCAATGGATGGAAACTAATCAAGAAGGCAACCAATCTAGAACTAAGGAGAAATTTCCTGAGAGTTAGAACAGTTAATCAGTAGAACAAGATGCCTCCAGAAATTGTGGGTGTTCCAACACTGGAGGTTTTTAAGAAGAGATTGGACAATGATTTGTCTGAAATGGTATAGGGTTTCCTGCTCAAGCAGGCGGTTGGATTCGAAGACCTCCAAGGTCCATTCTAACAGTGTTATTCTGTTATATGTTTAACCCATCCATCTATCCACTATCCTTCCACCCACCCACCTATCCATCTATCCATTCATCCATCCAGGATAGATGATAGATGGTAAGATAGATGATGATGATAGATAGATAGATAGATAGATAGATAGATAGATAGATAGATAGATAGATAGATAGATAGAGATAGATAGATATAGACAGACAGAGACAGGGGGAGAGGTTTCTAGTCCTCATTTTGGAAATTCTTTTCAAAGGAACTGATAGCTCCTTCACATGTTCCTTATGGTCCTTTTCACATTTCATATATGACTTCTTATATTCAGGGCAAGCTACTACTTTGGGCTTATAACAGAAACAGAAACACCCAGCTCACAGATATGGTTTAATAAATATTATCCTCCAATTCAGCCTGTACTTTACTAAAACCAGACAGAAAGTATAATCTTTCACATTTCAGTTTATTTTACATTTTATGGAAAGCCTTCAATGCAATACTTACCAACCATTCCTCCATTTCTAAGAGTTCCTTAAACCACCATTTTGAGTAAATATAGAGTATATGAAAATCCCCCTTTCAGCATTTATTTGCTGAAAACAGAAAAAATATAGAAAAGAATGTATTTTGATGTTTAATATTTCAGTCTGCACAGAGTATTATTTCTCCAACATTTATTTTTTTCTAGACTTAACTTCATGAACATTTTTACTACTGAAGCAACACTACAACAGGACAAATAATGTTCACACAGAAGATTTCTCTTCCCTTTACGCTTTATAATGTAGTGTTTTCTGATTTTATATTCAGTGTTTGCATGTATTATATCCTTTATTCTTTTGTTTCATCATATCTTTTAAAAATTAAAATATGCTGAAAGGAAATGCTCTCTCTCTCTCCCCCTCTCCCTCCCTCCCTTCTTCCTTCTCTCTCTGTTTGTGCATGGTGTGTTTTGTAGGAAGATCTGCCAAAGGAACTCGAGTGTTTAAAGCATCTTTCTAACAAGTCAATGACAAAATTGGATTTAGGAGTATTATTTTCTATAATAAATATCTGACAGGAAAATTATAGTGTTTGAAAATAGATGTCTGAAATACCTGGTATTAATATATAACATATAGCATCATGTCTTTAAATCACACCTTGTTTCTCCTTTTTTATCACATAGCTGTACAAAATTAAACCACAGTATGGCAAATTGATAGTGTCTGATGAAGTATGCCAGGCCAACTTGTAGTTGCATGCCATGCCAAGCATGTTTAAACAATAAGGTCTTAGCACAGAAAGGTATAGAATGTAGTTTTAATATGATCAGCTTATAAGGAAATGTAATGCTTTAATGTGTCAAGGTAACATATTTTTATAAGAAAGGGGGTTTTTATAAGAGGGTTTGATTTTGATCAGCAAAGTGTTCAGCCTTGTCATGATTGAACATTATAATACAATTTGTTGTTACATTACATTGCTTCTGTTTTCTATTACTGATGAGTAGCATAGATACTGTCACCCAAGAAAATTGCCTGGGAGGAGACAAAAGAAGACAAGTATGCAGGGAAAAGTTTAATTCATGAAAAAGATCTGATCCCAAATGGTTTCTAAAAGGCAAGAGAAGAAAAAGCTCAGAGATGTCACCCAATTCTTTAGTTTTCATTGTGTGATCTTAGTTACTATAGCCAAAAAATTCAGAGTTTTTATGATGCTTCCAACCAATGAAATCCAAGGGCAAATTCAGAAAAAAAAAATATCCAGTTTATATTGTACTAAAAAGTAGCTATTTTCTTCCATGAATAAAGCAAATATATATGTCCCAGAATAATGTTTCAGGATCCAATCTGTGCCAGTCACAAGGACCAGAAGTTTAGTTTTCCAAGCTTTCAGACATGTGCTGGAGCCCATTCTCAGGGAATGTCTCTTTATCAGAATGTAGATGTGGTAGATATGAACATTCTGGTAGAGATTCCCTGAAGAAGAGCTCCAGTATTTATCTGAAGGGTTGGAAGGCTAAACCTCTGGTCCTGATTTCCAAGCCAGATTGGAGCTATTTTCTTCCTTTTGCATTCAGAATAATCAGCACATATAAAATAATATATATATTTTTATGTAATCCAGCATGTTTGAATTATCTTTCCATAATGAAAGTGTCAGATCCATGTATCTGCCATTCTTCAATGGAAGAAGGTGGGGGGAAAGTTGGTACAAGTAATCCTTTTTGATGTAACCTGAATATCTTAAACCTTATATTAATCTGTATAACTTGCACATGATATACAACTGGAGGACTGGAGACAGATGTCTAGAAACTTGTCACCTCTTGGAGAAATAGCAAGAGGAGAAGGGACCATAAAAATTCCAGCTCTGGAAGATACCCCTGGGAAACTCTTCTAAGATACATTCCCAGGAAAGGGGGGGTGAATTAACATGTTGGTTCTTTGTTTGACTAAATCCACATCAGAATAAGGGGAGGGGTTCTAACTCCCTTTATTTATTACTGGAAGCATCTTAGATTTTGCTTTGACTAGTACCGGGATCACTTCCTTTCAATAAAGAATTCCTTTTGAAGTACCTAGCTTTCAGAAGTTCATTCTTTTCGATTGAAGGGGGAAAGTCCAGTGCTTACAGAAAGTTTCATTTGTTCAGTTTTAAACTGAGCACCTCAGGGTTCCACAACTCCCACAACTCCTGTTTAATCTCTACAGGAAGCCATGAGTGAAGTTGTCAGATGGCATGGGATCGGTTATCACCATATATTGACATTACCTAATTGTACATCTTGGCTATACCAGAAAATGAAGTTAGATTAGCAGTCTCATCATTACCAAGTAAGGATCCTACAGGAACTGATGAATATCCACTGAAACATGGCAAGCAACAGAAGAGGAATCAACAAAGATTCTAATTAAGTTACTTGCCATCAAATCTGGAATGACATAATGGCCAACAGATTGGAAGAAGTAAATATACATTTCAATGTCAAAAATGGAAAATTAATAGAGTGTAAGAATGCAAGTTTTTGGTTATGCTTAGGATCATCCAGTGTAGATAATAGTCCAACATGTGAAAAGAGACACAATATGTTCAAGATGGATTTAGAAAAGACTGACAAACATTAATCAGTATGTGCTTTTCTCATTATAGAAAGACCTTTAATTGTGTTGATCACACAAAGTTGTGGAATATGGTTACCCTGTTTCTCCAACAATACGGCCTAAGATGCCCTAGCCATTTTTTCGGGGCTCAAAAAAACATAAGACCCGGCCTTATTATATGAGAAACACGGTAGTAGAATGGGAATTTTAGAAATTGTCATTGTCCTTATAAGAAACCTATGCACAGGTCAGGAAATCACAGTATGGACAGAACATGACAAAATAGAATGGCAGTGATGATGTTACCTAATTTGGGTAATGAAATGTCTGCAAGAAAACAAGCAAGCTCAGAGAGCATCAAGGAGTCTTCCAAATAAAATGGCTCAGGTTGCAAAGCGCTAAATTCTTCCCTTATTCATTCAATTTATAGGCTAAATACTGTATCTATCAGGGTGCTGGATTGGACAAAGACAAGTATGATTTTAAGACCTCTTTTAGAGCAGCCATGAAAGTTTTGGAAAAGATATTCAGATGTGTATATGTATATGTGTATATGTATATGTTTTCTCAAGTTTCCGTGAGTACTTACATGTATGGTATTCAGCTTTGTTCTGGTATTTTCCCACGTCATTATGGTTGTGCTTTTAAAGTTGTAGTAGCATTTCGGCAGAATCTCATCTGCCATCATCAGGCTTCTGTATTGTGTTTGTCTGTGTTCGTCTATATATACACATATATGTATATGTGTATATATAGACAGTGTAAAACAGTCTTTCCTGAGATGTTCTATAGAAGTGAAAGTTGGCTTGTGAAAAAGCAGGACTGAAAGAGTATTTATTTTTGAATGTTGATTTTGGAGAAATCTCCGTAGAGCCAAGAAAACAAACAGATGCATCATCAAATAAATCAACCCTTTGTTCTGACTTAAGCCACAAATTATCATACTTTGGGCAAGTTATGTGAAGAACTAGCTCTCTCTACAAAAAGTTCTTTTTTTAAAAAAACAAACAAGTTTTATTGGTTTTTAAAGACAAACAAAAACAAACAAAACATAAAAACATCCAACTTTCTTTCATAAATATACAAGCAGTGTGTTGGTTGGTTACAAATTTTTTGTGCATCTACAAAAAGTTCTAATGCTGAAAATGAGAAGGAAAGAAAAGAGAATGACCAGCCAGAAAGTGTATGTGTTTGGTTATAATAGCAACTGGTTCACTGTTGAGAAATCTGAAGAACTAGGTTAGTTCTAGGTTTTTTTAATGCAGAAAAAATATATATTTATGTGGTTGCTAGAGTTAACAGTGATTTGATGGCACATGGTCTTATTCATTGACTTACCTGTCAATGAATGCTTCAGCTTCAACCCTAACAACACAAGAGCACACAATAGATACAAACTCAAGGTTAACCACACCAAACTTGATTGCAGGAAATACGACTTCAGCAACAGAGTGGTCAATGCCTGGAATACTCTACCTGACTCTGTGGTTTCTTCCCCAAACCCCAAAAACTTTAACCGTAGACTGTCTACTATTGACATCACCCCTTTCCTAAGAGGTCTGTAGGGGGCGTGCATAAGCGCATCAACGTGGCTACTGTCCCTGTCCTATTGTTTCTTTTATTTTTGTTATATGTACTCATTTCATGTATTCATAACTATGTATATACATACCTATTATTTTGTAAGCGATTGACAAATCAAATAAATAAATAAAATAAAATGGTTATACATTGACTGGAGTGTTTAAAGACATGCTGTCACAGTTCTATCATAGTTGCTGAAGGCCTCTTTGTGTCTCAGTTGGAAGGAACAGGCTTAGACTCAGCTCCTACAAGGCAGAAAGTTAATAGATTGACCATTTCTGGAGATTTTCTAACTTTCATCCTGGATAGGTTTGCACTTCCCCAGATGGGACTGGTACAAAATATGAGGGCCCATCTAGACTCAAAGCTTTTCATTCAAGAAACAGGTGATACCGATAGCTGGGGAAAGCTTTCAGTGGCAGATGGCCAGTGAAGAGAAGGAAAAACTGCCTTCTGCACCTAATCTGAAAACACATATGGCAGAGAAAAGGCAAGGTCAGCCAGACTACTTGAGAGGAGAAAGACCCATCAGTTTTGATTGCATTGGAAGCTGACTAATTATCGCTGCAGACAGATGGAAGCATTGCTGGGAACAATGTGTTTGTGTTTGTTTTCTAGCTGTGTGTTTTCTAGAATAGAATAGAATAGAATAGAATAGAATAGAATAGAATAGAATAGAATAGAATAGAATAGAATAGAATAGAATAGAATAGAATAGAATAGAATAGAATAGAATAGAATAGAATAGAATAGATAATATGGAATGGAATGGAGTAGAATGGAATGGAATGGAATAGAATAGAATAGAATAGAATAGAATAGAATAGAATAGAATAGAATAGAATAGAATAGATAATATGGAATGGAATGGAATGGAATAGAATAGAATAGAATAGAATAGAATAGAATAGAATAGAATAGAATAGAATAGAATAGAATAGATAATATGGAATGGAATGGAATGGAATGGAATGGAATAGAATAGAATAGAGTAGAGTAGAGTAGAGTAGAGTAGAGTAGAACAGAACAGAACAGAACAGAACAGAATAGAATAGAATACTTTTATTGGTCAAGTGTGATTGGACACACAAGGAATTTGTCTTGGTGAAAATACTCTCAGTATACAAAGATACATTCATTAAGAATCAAGTATCATAACGTTTATCATAACTATTATAGTCAGAGGGTACAATCAACAATCAAATCATACTAGGAAACAGTCAATATAAATCATAAGGATACAAGCGACAAAGTTACAGTCCTACAATCACAAGTGGGAGGGGGTGGGTGATAAGGAGTGATGACAAGATTAACAATAATAGTAGTGCAGACTTTGTAATAGTTGAACAAGGTTGTTTAGCGGAGTGATGGCTTTCGGGAAAAAACTGTTCTTGTGTTTTTTCCCCCAAAAAACCTGGTTGTCATGATTCCAGCCTCACTCTGGATTAACACCATGTTTGGAATTGAATCATACCTTGGAAAGTCTGGATTTGTCTTGCCTCATGTTCATTCGTGTATGTGTGTTTTGCCTTGTGTATTTAAGTTTGTCTGGTGGAGTTATTTTGTTTGAGCAACTTTCAAGTGTTTTTGGACTATTGGGCCATTGCTCTGTGGACTAACCTTGGTCTGCTCATGGCTGGACTTAATTGGAAAAGTTCTGGGTTTTGGTGAAGGGAATTGCTGGGGAATATTAATAAACTCACTAAACCACAGTTACGCGTGAGTTAGCTGGGCAACACACAATCTTACTTTGCAAACTGAACTGTTATCAGAGGGCTTCAAAGTGCAATTCATTTATAAAACCCTTCATGCTGCAGATTTTGGGTAACTGTAGAAACACATTTCTCTAATTGTCTCTGCTCATATTGTCATATTAGATAGGGTTGCATGCTCCAAGTCTATCAATTAAGACCTTATGGAACCCAGGAGGTACGTCTGATATTACAAACTGTTAGCCCTTCAAGGACTAACAAGATAGTCTAGACAAGAAGCATTATATTATTATAATATTACATTAGACAGAATCATGCAAGTCTTAAAGTATTTCTTCTCTCATCTTTTTTGTCTCTGGAAAACTTCCCTTCCTTTTCTCCACTGCAGACCAAATTACTTCTTATCTGATTGCTGCCTAGATCATCTACCTATCACCCAAGGTCATTCCTGCATAACATAACGTGGGTCTAGTATATGGCGATCATACATTTTTAAAATTGTATATGACTTCACTTTATAACAGAAAATTCAAGAATAAAGCCAAGAAAATCTTTACAAAAATGCATATTCTAATAAAAATATCTAAAATCAAAATAGATATTTTAAAATATAAATTTTCAAATTAAATTAAATTCCAATTAAATTAAATTTTCACATTATTCACATTTTTTTTTTGCACCGATGCGGAAGACTGTGCATTAAATGGTTCCTTTTGCATAGTAAAAAGTAAATGATCAAAGCAAAGGCCAACAGTGATTTTTTTGTGGTTTGTCAGCAGCAGGTGTGTACAGCTGAGGTCTCGGGGTGCGAGGACTCAGATGAGGGGCCTGTGTGTGATGCAAGGGTGGGGCCAGGACCATCAGGGAGTGGAATGCTACCTTCAGAGATTGTGGAGGCTGGCAGCAAGGATGAAGAGGTCCCCGAGGAGCCTGTGCCCAGTGCACGTGCATGCAGGGCTGCTCGAAGAGTAAGGCTGCAAGGTAATGGCCCCTCAAGAGATAAAAGCCAGCTGAAAATCCGGAGTTCTTTGCAGGAAGCAAAGAAATTTTTGCACTCAAGCCTTGTGGACATTCGGATAATCTTAGTTGGTGTTTGGAAACTCTTTGTGTTTGAAATATTTCTTGGCAACTTTATCTTTATTTATGCTGTTCTTGGCAGCCTTGCACAACCTTGGCAAGGCTCGTTCTTATCAGAGACGATTAGTTTGAAACAGCCTTTTAACCAGGAAGGAACGGAATTCATAAAGAATCATTAAAAGGTTTTGCTGTTACCTCTGTTTCATGTTTGTTTCCTTGGAACAAGGTTTGGGTCAGAACAGATTTTGAATTATGAGTATGATGATATTATCCATTCAGTCATGACTGAGTCTTGGCGATTCTAAGAGCCAGGTCTCACCACAACTTTCTATCTGGCACTATTTCTTTGAGTTGTTCTATGCTCTGGTTGGTGTCAGCTTTGATGATGTTCAGCTTCTGTGTTCTTTGGCAGCTTGGTTTCCTTTTACAACTTAACTCCATCAGAAATATTTGCTTTCTTCAATGAATTCTCCCACATGACATGGCCAAAATAAATGAGATGCAGCTTTTTTATTTTGCCTTCCAGTGACATGTCTGTTGGGTCACCTGCTTGAGCAGGGATTGGACTAGAAGACTTCAAAGATCCTTTCCAGCTCTATTCTGATTATGATAGGTGCAATGAACAAGACCAACACAGTTGAGGTGACCAGAGTTGCTTTTTTATTGTTGCTATCCTTTTTACAGAAAATTCATCAGACTAACTGCATTTTCTTAGGAACAGCCAGATAAATGCTTCAGGGATTTTAGGGTAGAGATCTGGCCTCCATGGCTTCTTCCTCTGGAAGGATTCAAAGCTTGCCAAACTCTATGGTCTATCTCCACTCCACTCTAGCTGGACATTCCAGTACAGTTACGTCCCACAAGCAAGAGTGGTCAAGTCCTTTTCAAAAGCAGTATCTGAATTCGAGAAACATGTTAAAATCTATACAGTTTGGTCATAACATGAACGAATTTTCTTGAACTTTTAATATTACTTTTCTGCAGTGCATGCTATTTTATTGATACTTCTCTTCCTTCTAGTTACCTGAAGCAGTTGCAAAAATCCCTGGTACATTTATTTTTGGAGTTTATCACAATGTCAGATGTCACATCATTATGTAAACAATAAAGCTTTATATGGTTTATACATATTTACACTAAGTGAAATCTGCTAAGATTAAGTCAACATGGTACATTCACATGATTTCCACATGTACTCGTCAGTGTCTTCTGTCAGTGCATTGTTATTTAACCAGAGCAACTGCGAGTTTAAAACATGAACCAATAAAAGATTCACTTCACAATCTGTAGCCAGCAACTGCCAGTAAACAAGACTGCCAGCTTTGAAAAATTCCAACTATTTGCTAATATACAAGAAAAGGAGAAGCATTTCTCATGAGCAGAAGGTTATTTGATCAGTATGCACATACATTGTTTCATTTTGCAAAGTCAATTAAAGGACGTTGTCACCCTAACTGATCCAACACTGGCATTAATTGGAATGCAGCTTTAGCAGCACAGAAAGAAACCTGATAATGTTCATCATTTTCATTCTGACAAAGAGCTAAGTTGTGCATGAGAAGAGAGGAAACTATCGAACGCATGTGTTAATTATATTGCTGTAATAGCCAGGAAGAAGTTAATGGTAACAGCTTCATCCCAATGAGCCAGGCAGTTCTTTTGTTTAAATAACTTTTTGAATATTTAAAATAATAAAACACTCACCCCCATACACATTCAATCTTCTGTACTCACACATTGGCCCCCCCCTCCCACCGTTGAACTGCACCAGTTGTTGACAAATGTGATGTTCTCCAAGTTGTCTGAAAATAGACGCTAGCATTAATCACATAAAAAAGCAGCTTTGTTAGGAATAATCCAAAGAATCATAACTAGAAGGACCCTGCAGCAACATTAAGATTCAAAAGCCCTGCTAAAATTATTCCTGCTTTCAGAATTTAGTCAAGGGTAAAAGGAAGTTTTATATGGAAATTTGAGGTTTTTTTTTTTCATATAAAATATACATTCCAGTTATCAGCATATGTAGTTTTGCTGTCCCAGGAATATTTCGCTTAAATGAAACTCTAAGGGAATGTGAAGTGGATGTTGCCATGGAGAATTGCCTATTCAAGTAGTGATTGCCACCAGAGAACAAACTCTTGAGGATACTTTCCGCTATTCCCTTAGTTTATCTATGAAATTTTCAGCAAATGAGCACACTTCTGAATACAAGCACACTTTTATTTTTCAGGAATATTGCATCTATGAGGAAAAAATGCAGATTCCTCTTCGATGGTTAAAAACAATAAAATAAATAAAATAAAAAGGTTTAAAACATTAGATAGGGCAGATATATAGATAAAAGCTAATTTCTAATCTGAAGAAATAAATCAGATCTTGGGGGATCCTTTTCTTTAAGGGGAAGAGATTCAGACTTTATTCTGTCCAATCACACTTATGGTGGGTATGTCTGAAATCAGTCTCCATAGATACATTCTCTTCTGCCATCTTTTTCTTTTACTCATATTATCAGGTCCAGGCAGGGGTGGGATTCAAAAAATTTACTACCAGTTCTGTGGGCAGGACTTGGTGGGCGTGGCATGGGTTGGTGGGTGCAGCTTGGTGGGCGGGGCTTGGTGGGCGTGGCAGGAAGGATACTGCAAAATCTCAATTCCCACCCTACTCCCGGGGGAAGGTTACTGCATAATCCCATTCCCTCCCCACCCCACTAACCTGCTTTCCAGCTCTGTTCTCCTCTTCAGGGCAACAAAAGACCACTCAGGCAATCAGCTGGGATTTGGGAGGCAGAGAATAGATGGGGCGGGGCCAGCCAGTCAAAGGTGGTATTTGCCGGTTCTCCGAACTACTCAAAATTTCCGCTATCAGAAATTGTTACAAGATGCAAGAATAAGAGGAGGGTTTGCCTTGGCTAACTGGGAGTTGTATTGCCAAGCAACAAATTTGATGTGGGTAAAGGAATGGATAACATTAAGAAACAATAGACTATTGACCTTAGAAGGGCATGACTTGCTGTTGGGATGGCATGCCTTCCTTTGGTATAAGGGAACTAAAACACAGGGGTACTTTAGAACAGGGGTCCCCAACCACCGGTCCGCGGACCGGTACCAGTCCGTGGAACAAGTCCTACCGGGCCGCTGGTTTGCTGGGCGCCGCCATCTTTTTTTGATGAAAAAGTGCTTCCGGTGAGCTTTTCCGGGTAGAAAGCTCACCGGAAGCACTTTTTCATCAAAAAGATGGCGGCACAGCGCTTTCGGTGAGCTTTTCCGGTAGAAAGCTCACTGGAAGCACTTTTTCATCAAAAAGATGGCGGCGCCCAGCTGATGTCGGTACCGGGCCGCCCATAAAAAAGGTTGGGGATACGGGCGCGCATAAGAAAGGTTGGGATCACTGCTTTAGAAGACATTATATTAGAGAGGCATTGTTTTTGAACTGGGAGAAGATAAAAAGACAATATTATTTAAAAATTCCATTATGGATATCTACCATTGAAGCTTTTTCTTATCCAATAATATATAAAAAGGAACAAACAGTTAGATATGGTGAGATATTGAATGAAAAGGGTGAACTTAAATCTTTGCAAGCGTTGGAAGAAGGTGTACAAGGTGTAAAAATGAACTGGTTTTCATATTTGCAAATACAATCCAGATTTGATAAAGATGTTAAAACAGAAGGTATTTATGATAAGTTGACTGATTTGGATAAAATTTTGATGGGTACTGATGAAAAGGTAATTTAAAAACTTTATGGATACTTATTAGAATTTAAATTGGAGGAGGAACAAGTTAAAGAAACGATGATTGCTTGTGGAAAATTTTTGGATATGGGATTGATTTAGAAAAAGGGCAAAAATTGTGATCTCGAAATTATAAAATGACAATGTCAACTGCATATGAAGAAAATTTGTATAAGATGTTTTACAGGTGGCATCTACCCCCGATGAGAATTGTGAGAATGTTTAAGAATAAATCGGATAAATGTTGGAAATGTCATCAGATACCTGGTTCATATTACCATATGTGGTGGACATGCTCAGACGCAAAGAAATACTGGACTAAAATGCACACATGGTTGGAAAAAATGATAAAACAACATATAGACTTTAAACCAGAGATCTTTTTATTGGGGGTAATACCAGAAATATACAACAAAAAGTTGAAATATTTGATTGTAAATGTATTAACAGCGGCGAGGATTGTATTTGCTAAAAAATTGGAAAAACAATAAAATGCCTATGCAGGAGGAAGTTATTAAGAAAATTATTGACTGTGCTAAGATGAGTAAATTGACATTTGAAATTAGAGAACAAGAAGATAAACAATTTTATATGATATGGGATTTGTTTTATGAATGGTTGGATTAAAAAGGCATGATAATTTTGTGATAGAAATTTAATAGATTGATATAAAACATATAGACATATTTAACCATTGGTTAAAAGTATAACATAAATTTTAAGATAAAACTTGGAACATCTCGTATAAAATGATGGAATAAATAGTTTAGTCATGGAAGATTAATAACTGATAAATATATAAGCTCATGTTAGTTTGACCATGTGAAAATTGACATAAATTGTGAGTAAATGACTACAAAAGGATAGCACAAAAGATTTGCACCCAACTGACACACTGTATGTATATAAAATGGAAGATGGTTTTATGTTTTTATGTTTTGTATGTGTATGTTTGTTTTTAAAAAATAAAAATTCTTTAAAAAAAAATTCCGCTATCAGTTCTCCAGAACTGGTCAGAACTTGCTGAATAACACCTGCAGGTCCAGGTCAAATGTTGTTCAGTTCTGAATTTCATTTTAATAAACAAATCTTGTAGTACCCAAAGTTTACAAGAATAGTTTGGGCTTGTTGAAGTGCTCAAGCTACAGAGTAAAAGAAAAAGGCAATTAAGTGAATACTGGCTACAGCTTTTAGAAAGACATGTTTCAATAAAAACTAAGACTTGGTTATTGTGAGTGTAATGAAGTTTCATTATCAGCTTCATTATATCATAAGTTCGAATTCCAGCCTTCTGTAATCATAACAGTGGAAATTATCTTTGCACTAAATATCTTAGTTTTGTCAAGAATCTTGATTCATTCTGAAGTTATCAATGTTAACGAAGGACACAGCTAACAGCTGTTGCTCAATAATATGCGGGATGAGGGATGGAGATTTGTAAATCTTATGAAAATTAAGAAAATTGGTCTTATTGAAAAGACGGGAGCCTCAAACCTATAAACCAGAGGTCCCCAAACTTGGCAACTTTAAGACTTGTGGACCTCAACTCCCAGAATTCTAGCCTTCTATGCTGCTATGCTGCTATGCTGGCTGGAGAATTCTGGGAGTTGAAGTTCACAAGTCTTAAAGTTGCCAAGTTTGGGGACCCCTGCTATAAACCACTGTAGATAAATTTATTGTTAGTAATACTACAAAATACATAGAAGTATTTTAACATAAAATTGCATGTGATCAAAAATATAACATCGGTCTTGAAAAGCTTAAATTTTCCTTTGAAGAGTATTAAATGACCTTTCATTGTGATAATTCAATTCTTGGGCTATCCTACTATCCATTGAACAACTTGTTTAAACATATTATTACAATTCCAACAGGAAGTGGATTTATCCATAACAAATTTGCATAATGCCATGGTAAAGCTACTACAACATTTGGGAGAGCAATACAGACCAGCAGCGATACAGACCAGCCGATGTCTCTCGGCTCTTATGAGAATGTACTATAGAAGTTTAGACAAGCCTAATATCAATTCCTGGCTTTATAAATCAGTGAAATTGTTTATGGTGGGTCACCCAGCAGAATTTCCTATAGAATTCAATTTTGTTCTGAGACTTCTAAAAAAGTCAAGAAAATTAAAAGAGGGGAAAAACTATGTAGAAAATATAAAACAGTAATAAGATATCGAATAGAATATAAAAATGAGCATGAAATTGAGTTTTGTGTCTGTATGAAGAAGTGATAACCTGGGACCATGCTATTTTCAAAAAAAAAGATGTTTTATTTGTATTTTGTTTTTGTGAAAACCCAAATAATTTTTTTTTTAAAAAAGTAACAAAATAGACTGTGTCCTTCATTAAAGATAATGATCCATTACCAAAATTTCTTGCAAACCGCATTTCACAATTAATTCACAAGACCAACAACAAATTAAAGATGCAGAAATTGAAACAAGATAAGTATAGTTTGGGAATACTTATCAGACTTTCAGTTATTTGCTTGAGATAATGAGTTCATGAGAGATAATAATTTCACTCTGACTGACCACAATGGATAACAAGCTGATGAAATGAAAATGAGTTGAGTGTGACAAGGCAACCTGGAAAATTTAGAAAAGTTCATTCCAACATTGTGTGTTAATTGATGGGACTTTGGAAATATTAAGGTATAGAGCAAAGAGCAAGCATAGGAGATTTTATACTTTTATCATCTTCCCAAGACTTTCCATAATCTCTTCAAATTCCAGTGCCAATAAGTCTGTGCAAACAATAGCAGGCAAGACATATCAATCCTTAGCAGAAAAACCATGAAGAACACATATCAATTGTATTTTTACTTTGGAGACCTTAGCCTTCTATTTAAGCATTTCACTACTAAAATGTGGATCTTCGAATCAGCTGTAATGACTGCACTTGAAGAATGGAATATAGTAGTAAATGCCTGATTCATTACCAAGTCAATCTTTAGGAAACTTTGCAGGGTTCTCTCTCAAGAGCTCATATTTTCATAAAAAGAGTGTTTGTGGAAAATAGGAAAGATAAATACTTCCATTTGGTCCTATTTTATATCACACTATATCTTTGTAACTCAGAATAAAGATCATACAGAATTTTTATTACTCTGTGTTACAGCTCCTTACGCATGCCCATAATCCTACGTATTGATTTGCAGTAAATACATAATTGAGATATTCTCTAGGAAGAAGGAGTATTTTTTCCCATCTGCCAAATATCAACCATACTATTTGTAAGCTTTCTATACTTCTGCATCATAGGGGCTTTGCGTTCTGAATCTCCTGTGTTGTTGGAAAAACGTACAGACTTTGCTGTTGATTTTGGATAAGTGGAAACAACTGCATTGCCCCCCCTGATAAAGCATGTGACAACATCAAGGGAGCCATATTCTAATTAAGGAACAATGTTCCATGTGTAACAGCATCAATAACCACAGCAACATTACAAGGAATGACATGTGTCAGACATGCAAGTTGGACTCAGAAGAATCAAAGGTTTCTCAAATATCCTAAACAGCAGGAAGTTTCAAGAAGGTGCCTGCTTGCTTGCTTGATTATAAAGAGAGTTTTGACAAATGGAGCACTAAAAGAAATTGGGGAAGGCTCCTAAAACACGGATGTACTAAAACTTATTTGATACTTGAAAAAAATGCATAATATCCAGGAAATAACAGTTACCTTATATCATAATATGGAGCAATAATGGTTCAAAACTGAAAAAAGGATTATGCCAAGGTTGATATTATCCCATTATTATTTAACTTACTGTATACAATGTATCATGAAAAATGCTTGGCTAAAAAAATGAAATTGAAATGAATTTAAGATTCTTGGAATAAACTTCCCGTAACCAGAGACATGTTGATGATATTACTTTGATTTTTAAAAGTGAGAAAACCTTAAGGAAGCTGCAAGATCAGTGGTGTATTAACCATTAAGCAGACTAAGCACGTGTTTTGGGCACCAGGCCCAAAAGAAGCAACACAAAGTTAAGAATATGGCTTTGTTTATACAGTATGTGCAAAGGAAGGGGCACCAAGATTTGTTAGTGCTTAGGGCACCAGTGAGTCTTAATCTGCCACTGTGCAAGAGACTTCAATGTGTATCTGTTTTTCCATATTAAGAAAACTAATTTTATACCAAAAAACTTTGCCTACTCAGTGCCAATAGGCAGATAAGAAATTAAAACAGTAATGGTGTTTATCTTTCTAGGTTCAAAAACTCCTGATAAATGAAAACAACTAATTTCCGCCAATTCAATTTATGTTGGGATGATGAAATAAAGACATGACTGATGCCTGTAAAAATAATTGTGACAGTTCTAGACATTAAAGTGCATAGACATCACACTGACAACTAAGGAATGTATTGTAAAGCCGCATTTTTCCTAATTATCGAATGGGGTTGTGGAGGCTGAATAAAGGAAATGTAATGCATTTGAACAGTGGTGCCAGAGAAAGTGAGAATATTTTGGACCACAACAAGAGTCACTGGGAGTCTGGCCAAATTGCTGGCTGTTGGGCAGCATGTACATTTGATAAATTATTATTATTAAATAATTGAATGCTAGATTAAATTAAATTTCATCAGATAACTGGTAAAATGACATCCATGAACTCTCTGAATGAAACAAGTTTCTGAATGACTGAACAACAATGATCAACTAAAGGAAAAATTGTTCAGTTTTGTAACTGATAATTCTTTAAATTCTTATGATTATGGCATTACCAAACTTTTCAGGTGCTTCCAAGTGCTTCCTCTGATGAAATAAGCGCTGATTTAAGAAATATTCCAAGATATTGTTATTCTCAGATAGATTGGCCTACAAATTCTGTCAGATTATATTTATGAACTGGAATAGAGCATGATAACAAGGTCAGCCAATGAATAGGCATGAGGACTGTTTGGAAACTGAAACTAAAAGTAGCCCAGGTGTGGCTCTATATTAAGGTCTGAGGCTCTGTTAAGTTCTGAGTCTGTCTATTGAAAATGAAACTGCTTCTCTCCTCTGCTGTGTGTCCTGCTTGCCTGCTGAACTAAAGTGAAACTGATGTCTGTTTCTGAGTTCCTGAGTTGCTGTTCTGCTCTGAACCTGTAACATCTGAGTTTGCTCCATGTTGGAGAAATCTACAACTGGTATTGTAAAATTTACTTTAGCTGCTTATAAAGAAGTTAAATGAAGCCTCAGCCATCTGTGTTTACTTTTTTGGCACTGAATTTACACTGCAATATTCTGAACAAATCCCATCATTTCTGACTTCAATATATGTCAATAGTTGAAGGAACCCAGCTTTCATGCTTACTGACCTAAAAGCAAGTTTACTCAAAATACTTCTGAAACCTCTTCACCCAGTGAAATGCTCATACAAAGCCAATACAATCTGTTAAGAAATGTATTAACAGAGAGCAAGAATAAAGAGCATGTGAAATACGAGTACTGCTTTATGAAGCCTTAGTAAGGCCACAGTTAGAATGCTGTATCCAGTTTCAGTCACCATATTATAAAAAAAAGAAGAAGTAGAGACTCTGGAAAGAGTGGAGAAAAGAGCAATAAAGACTAGTATGGGGCTGGATGCTAAAAGATATGAAGAACGATGACAGAAATTAGGTTTGTCAAGTCTAGGGGAAAGAAGGACATGATAGCAGTGTGCTAATATTTGAGGGGCTGCCACAAAGAAGACGGGGAGTCAAACTATTTTCCAAAGCAACAGAAGGCAAGACAAGAAACAATGGATGTAAAGTAATCAAGTAAGAGAAGCAAATTAGAACTAGGGAGGATTTCCTAACAATGAGACCAAGTAACCAGAGAAATGGCTTGCATGAGAAGTTGTGGGTGCTCCATTACTGGAGGGTTTTAAGAAGAGACTGGACAGCCTCTTGGTATGATAGAAAGGTATGGTATGGTTTAATCCCTGCTTGAACAGGGGTTGGAAATTAGAAGACCTCCAATATCCATTCCAACTCTGTTATTCTGTTACATATGCACGTTTACTTTGATATGATACAGAGATAGTCATTTATATAATCTAAGTCAGGGATCTCCAACCTTAGCAACGTTAAGCTTTGCTGGCTGAGGAATTCAGGGAGTTGAGGTCCACAATGTCTTAAAGTTGCTAAGGTTGGAGACCCCTGATCTAATTAAACAAATTATATAGTAAAAATAGAAATGACATGAAACAGAGAAAACATTTTATCACATATAGGGGGCATGCAAAAACCCAAATTACTGGAAATATATAGTATAAAATGTTGGAATTTATTTTTTTAAATAAAGAACTTTTTTAAAATTACATATTATCTCAAAAACAACAAGAAACATAATGTGGATAATGTTATTGGTAGCCGAAGAGCATAAGCATCACTGCTTTGGTCTAAACTTGCAAATTGTTACATACATATTTTCCATAATAAGCAAGAGCATCTTCTTTACTCAGAGTCATTGTGTAAGTGTTTACATAAATTGGGGTTGGGGCAAATTAGTTGTGCTCATTTATCAGTTAATTAAATAACTGTTTCAAACAGCATGTGGCTGTGCTAAGCAGAGAAATTAAGGGCATTATTAAATACCTGATTCAAAGTTAATGTGCAGGATGTTTGACTAAAATCAGCATTCTGGATCAGTACATATTAGTCACCTGCTGTGAAGGAAAGCAGATAATTCTAAGAGTCTACTTGAAATGCTTAGCATCAAATCCACATGTTAAGGTTTAATTTTACATTAAGGGCATGAAATTTGGAGTCTCTGCCAAGTAAAGATATTTAAATACCAATAGATAACATTCCAAATACACGGATAAGAAATAGGATGTGTTTAGGGTTACAAATACCCCACCCTGGAAATTGTTTTTAAATAAGAGATATAAAAAATTAAGCTGCTACTTTCCAAGCAACATTTACGCAAATGCGATACACATTTAAAAAAAATAAATCAATTTCTAAGATGCCAAATGTGAACATATAGCAACATGTCTGCAGTATGTATATATTCTCACATTTCGATACACTTCTTTCTAATATTTAGCTATATACCAGGCAATTCCAGTAACCAAGGCTTTAGCACTTTGTTATTAAATTATTATACAAAAATTATGTTTGAATTTGGATACAGTTTGACATTCATACACACATTGCTATTTACACAACTGTTATTTGCAAAGCTAATTCTGATTAACAATTCTGATTATATTATACAATAATTTTGTAAAGGTCATAAAATTACTTCAACTAAAAATGTTAAAGCGGGATATTACTATATTATCACCCAATTGTGAGACCAAAACCCAAGATTAGCACAATTCAGTTTTCCTATAGGGATTATTGCTTATTAGAAATATATTTTTTATACTCACAAATGCCTAGCAGAGGTGATCATTTATAAAAAATATGGTGCAATTTATCAAAGGTCAGAACTTTTAGTTTAAGTCCCATACTTATAATAATTTTACATTTGTTATAATATGATTATAATCACAAACTGAAATATTTTGAATACAGGATGCTGTCTGTCTTTTCTTTCATAATACTGTCCGTTTATTGAAGATAGGTTTGTAAATGTAAAAAAAAAATCTTTCCTTATTATTTGAATATCTGCAGGTATATGGCCTTTCTTAGGATGGCTATTAACCATCTGTCAGCAGAGGTGGTATTCAGTAGGTTTTGACCAGTTCTGGAGAACCGGTAGAGGAAATTTTGAGTAGTTCTGAATACCACCTCTGATTGGCCTGGCCCCATCTATTCTCTGCCTCCTGAGTCCCAACTGATCAGCTGGTTCTTCTGTTGTTGCCCTGCACAGAAGAATGGAGCTGGGAAGCAGGTTAGTGGGGTGGGGAGGGAATGGGATTTTGCAGTAACCTTCCCCTGCCATGCCCATCAAACCATGCCACGCCTACCAAGGCACGCCCACAGAACCGGTAGTAAAATTTGTTTGAATCCCACCACTGTCTGTTAGGGTTCCAAGTAATATGCTCATAGCAAACAGAACTCTGAGACAGGATGATTCATCAGACAACAGTTTTATTGGCATGTCATATTGGCAGAGGCTAGTGAAAACCGACTCTGAATATTCCCGCAATTTTCGCCTAATTAAAAGTAAAAATTTCTCTCCTTTCCCAAACAATCAGTCACATGGTTCAATCAAGGTCCCATCTTGTTGCCTGGTGACATCATTCCTTCTCTCTCTGACTACCTGTAGGAATGTCCTTGTTTCCCGGGAAAAAGTATTTTTGTTTTGGCTACAAATCCCAACTATCTTTATTCCCTCCTCCCTATCCCTCAGCTCCAATGGCCTCAGTCAGGTCAGCTTCAGGTTTGATATCATCCTAAGAGCTTGGGAAAGAAAAACAGAAATACACACTCACCCACACACAAGAGAAAGAGAGAGACGGAGAGAGAGGGAGAGACCACTGTAACTACATAGCCAAAAAGGCGTTAAGAATTGTTAACCTAATCTTATGTAGCTTTTTCTCTGGTAATATTACACTAATAACGAGAGCATACAAAACGTTTGCTAGAACAATACTCAAATACAACTCATCAGTCTGGAACCCACATAACGTATCTGATATTAACACAGTTGAGAAAGTCCAGAAATATTTCGTAAGAAGAGTTCTCCACTCCTCTACTCTTTGCAGAATATCTTATGCCACCAGACTTGAAATTCTAGACCTAGAAAATCTAGAATTATGACGTCTTCAGTCCGATCTAAGTATAGTATATAAAATCATACATTGCAATGGCTTACCTGTCAATGAATACTTCAGCTTCAACCATAACAATACAAGAGCAAACAATAGATATAAACTCAAGGTTAATAGCACCAAACTTGATTGCAGGAAATACGACTTCATCAAGGTCAATGCCTGGAATACTCTACCTGACTCTGTGGTTTCTTCCCCAAACCTCAAAAACGTTAACCTTAGACTGTCTACTATTGACCTCACCCCTTTCCTAAGAGGATTGTAGGGGACGTGCACAAGCGCACCAATGTGCCTACTGTCCCCGTCCTATTATTTCTTTTTTATTATAATAATAATTCTTTTTTTCTTATATGTATCCATGTATTCATAACTATGTTTTTACTTATACCTATTATCTTGTAAGCAATTGACAAAAATAAATAAATAAAATAAATAAATAAAAATAGAGCTTTAACTAAAACTCTTTGTAATAATAAGGAATGCTGCTAGATGGATCCTCATCAAATTAAGCAAACTCTTCTCCTACCATATTAGTTTTTAAAAATATGCATAGTTGTCTTTTGTTTTCTCCCCCATTTCCTGCTCACTCTATGTCACTCACACATATACATATGGGATTTTAGCTTCTTTACTAAGACATTTGGCAGTGGGTAGAGGTAAAACTTTTTAAAAATCTGGACCATCCCAATTTAAAAATAATTTGAAGCTGTCAAATTTTTTGCAATGTATTATATTATAACATTATATTATGTCCTTGTATCTATTCCATTCATAACAGAATCAGAATCATTTCCTGATAGTAAAGTAACTTCAATTTTGGTTATGGCCAGCTATCAGAAGTAGGTTAATTACAATTAACCTTTTACTGTATGTATGGTATGTATGCATGTATGTATACATTTATAGCATTTATAAAGCTGCCTAACTCAAACATTGAGTCTCTGTGTGGCGTATAATACAAAATAGAACAAAGCAAAACCCTCTGGAAAATAAATAACCATATTAGAAAAAAAGACGTCACGACAAACTGAACAAAATAAATAAAACAAATCAAATAATTAAAAGACGACTCCATTCAACTAGACCCAAACAACAAATGTCATTATGCTACTTTTCCAAATCTCTGGATCTGCAAATCTCTTCTGCATGACAATGCATTACCTGTCTCACATTTTATCTTTTCCAGTAGATGAATTTTTGTTGTTTAACTTGATGTTTGAGTCAGCATCGGATATATTAACTGATGCCAGATTGCTTCTGATGATTTTTGTGTGTGCTTATGTGTGTTTCTAATTATTTCAGTAGTGTAACTATAGAGAATTATTTTACATTCCTTGAATTCCTTGAAGGACCAGGGGAGACATGATAGCAGTCTTCCAATATTTTAGGGGCTGCCACAGACAGGAAGGGGTCAAGCTACTTTCTAAAGCACCTGTAGGCCAGACAAGGAGTAATGGATGGAAACTGAACAAGGAGAGATTTAACCTGGAAATAAGGAGAAACTTTCTGACAGTGAGAACAATCAACCAATGGAACAGCTTGCCCTCGGAAGTTGTGGGAGTGTCATCACTTGAGACTTTCAAGAAGAGACTGGACTGCCATCTGTCAGAAATGGTGTAGGGTCTCCCGCTTGGGTGGTGGGTTAGACTAGATGACCTACAAGGTCCCTTCCAACTTTGATTATCTGTTATCTGTAAATACCATGTTCTGTTTTGATTACTGTTTCCTTTCCTTTCAGTTCTCTCATTGAAAGATCTTCAATATTGAAAAGCCATGTGGTGCTCCAATTATTTTAAATAGGAACTGATAACAATTCAGGAAGGCTGTAAAATACTGTATATTAATATCATAACTGTTATTGCAATAATAATTTTCTGTTTAAAAGGGGGATATGAATACAACTAGAGCAAAAAGCAAATTTGTTAATAATCAAATGGAGATTTTATTCAACATTCACTCAATAGTCATATATTTATCAAAATTATAAAAGCAGGATAAAAATAAATAAATAAACAAACACTTTCATTTTTTAGATTTGGCTACCCCCCCCCCCATTTCCCAATTTTTAGATGGAAATTTAATAATTGCATAATAATTCAAACTGTTAATTTAAAAAAATCCCATAATAATCCCAAGGACATGCTGGAGATTCAAAACAATATAGCTCAGCGTACTTTGAGAATATTGCATGTTAGAAAAGTGGGAATCACGTGAAAAGTTTAACTGTAATGAGATTATGAACTACATTAGTAACTTTTCTGATATATAGAGATACTGACAATAAATAAGTTAAAATTCATAACTTGACTTAAAACATAAATGTTAAAGCTATGCAGAAAATTTCAAGCAACAATAAGATACATTTTATTATTTATATAGCATCATTTACATTTGAATTTCACAGCACACAAAACCTGAATTACATGTTAATATGTTACATTAACTATGGAAGGAATAAAATGAAAAGCAATATTGAGAAAACTCTTGAATTACTTTCTGAGGTGGGACTCAGTGAAGGCACTGAAGAATCAGTCCTAATACATTTTAATTGCAGTTCTTTTGAATTAATTATATTTAAAGTAGGTGCTCAATTTATTCTTAGACATCCACATTTTCATGACGGCAGTGCATAGAATTTTTTTTTTAAATTACTATAACTTTTCTAGCTCTTCCAAGATTATTTCTAATTGTAATACTTTTGATCTGCTATGCCAATGCATAATGAAGTTTTTGAAGTGTATCTTCCAGAACTGGGAGGACACCTAAATGAATTTATATTTTTAAACAATTAACAGAACTGATCATTCAATAACTCTTTAATCTATACAAAACCTTGCAGTTTCATCTCAAATTAACTTATTTAGTAGCAATGTTATCTTTATGAACCCTTAATGATAATTGAGTGATATTATATATTTCTTCCTTGAAAATTGAATAGCTACATTTTATGTGAAAATTGTGGAGAAGCTCAAAACATTCCTGAATCATTCTGTGTCTATGTTTAGTTCCATCTGTTAAAATAAGAACATGCTTATAAATGAGTCATATGCATGGTGATTCTTTGTTTATGAGTATTGCTCAGGTGAGTTCATTGGAAAAAAGGCATTCATTGGTAGTTTAATTTGATTTATTCACACTCCATAGAAAGAAGGTAAAAAAAAACAGACCCTAAAATATGGTGTCTTTGATTGTGCAATAGAGATTAGTTTTGGTTTATACATTTGTTTGTAAAGTGGAATAGAATTGTAGGTGATGAATTCTAGATATAGACATCTATTGGCAAGGCATTTGTATTTCCACATCCCAGACGTAAAATTGTCCATGTACATGTCCATGTTCTTGAATCTTATACAACAGATGAAACATTTATACAATCTGAAAAGAAACCAGAATATGTGTTATAGATTTGGGAATAGAATATAGCCATACATGCACACACATACAGAGAAACACACACATATTTATATACATATATACATATATGTGCACATTAATTATTCATTAGAAATTGCTAATTGGGCAGAAAGGGCATATCTAAGAAGTTTTTGCGGACTTTAGGTTTAGAAAAACATCTCTTAGCTTTTACCTATTTCTGATTCTGTATCTTAGGTTTCAAATATTGTATCGTGTTGATTGAAATCTGAGGTGTGAAATTCAAGGCCTAGGGGCCAGAT
This sequence comes from Notechis scutatus, assembly GCF_049901735.1. Classification (NCBI taxonomy): domain Eukaryota; kingdom Metazoa; phylum Chordata; class Lepidosauria; order Squamata; family Elapidae; genus Notechis; species Notechis scutatus. The sequence continues at coordinate 67,189,137 of NC_142012.1, read as the reverse complement.
TTGGCCTGCTTAGATCTGGCCTGTAGGACCACCTTGGAAATATTGACAGACTGCGGTGTCTCTGCCAGAGAAAATGGAGCTTGTGGGGGCTGTATGAGGCCCTCCCAATCTCTGTTTTTGCTGGAAGAGGGTTGCAGGAGGCCATCGCAGCCAAAAATGGAGCTCGGGAACCTGTTTTCTCTGGCAGGGCTCTCAGGCCACCACAGGCACCCCCAACACAAGTGATGTCATCCTGGTTACACCCACCCTGGACCCCCAAGTCAAACACAACCCTGATGCAGCCCACAATGAAATCAAGTTTGACACCCCTGATTGAAATAGACATCCGCTTAAGTTTATACCCACTTACTTCCTCAAAAACTAAAATACATTCATGATAGCCTAAATATCATGAAATGTGGAACTTATGCTTTGTTCCATTAATTTCTGCACATTTTATTTTTATTGTAAAATTCTTTGTGCTTATATGCATAGAACCTCATATGCAAGGGATGGATGCAACTTTCTTGGCTTTGGGTAACCACCAAACAAACAATCACTGAAAATATAGCCACCAGATATTGAATTTTATCCACAAAAGATGCTTTTACTTCTCTGCAATGGGAGTTTTACAAAGAGGACCTTATCAACCAATCTTACATGCAGCTTTTGTGATATTGGAAAAGAAGAACATTGTGTAAATTAAAGATGGTACCCAGTCTAAGTATTTGTGGATTAATCTAAATATAGACAGCATCGTTCTGTATACAGTGTATTTCCTTATTATAGCAAGTGGAATATTAAATGTTACTATTAAACAATTAAAGCATTAAAGAAAATGTGTATTTTTATGTAACTTTCCCTAACATTTATTTCTTCTGCATCTTGTACAGAACTATTATAAATATTGCTTCTATAGGGTTTTTCTTAATATACAGAGTGTTTAATAGAACTACTTCAATGTATTTTTGTCAATCATAAATATTACACAAACATTATATATGCTATTTTCTGTGAAAACTTTGACCTGGGAGCAAAGTATGTTAATATACCCCAAACATTATATATGCTATTTTCTGTGAAAACTTTGACCTGAGAGCAAAGTATGTTAATATACCCCAAACATTATGTCACTCTATGATAAATCAATTTGAATTAGATATCTATATTACTCTTAAAATATATCCTTTACAGATTTCTTTTACAACTTTAGAACTTTTAAATCCAGTCAGGCTTTTTGAGCAAGCTGCAAAGGAGTTCCTGAAACCATTGCTTCTACTGACTAGTTCCTTCCTTGGCCACTACAGGAGTTCAAGACATAAAAATTTCTGTGGAAATTATAGCACAAAGCTCTTCCCAACGTTTCCATTATCATCATAACAGGCAAATTACTCAGCAAATATCTGAGAGGTAATTTTGTTTTATAGACCAAAACAAGAAAGCAAACAAAATAAAAATAAAATAATGTAAAACCTTACATATAATATAAAACCTTAAATATAAAATTTGATACAACCTTAGCTAGCCACCAATATCCATTTTATTTAAATTAAAAATTCTATTTAAAGTAGATGGATTACTTGCAAAGCTCTTTCACATTCATAAAAAAAAGTTTATATGCTTGAATGAATGAATGATGTGTGCCTTAATGAGAAAGCTTGCTATCATGGGAGATAATATAACAAATGGATTTTACTGACAACTTCTAGTAGAACAGTTTTTAAGCCTTGGGAATATGCATAATATTAAGATTTTGGGTAATGGTGTTCATAAATGAAAGTTTAGCAGTTTCTTTAACTGAAAACTATTATATTTGAGGCCTATTGAATTTTTTCCTGGTAAGAAAATTCTATTTGTGATGTTTAACTCCAGCTACTAAACTAACGACAGATTATGAACGTTTTAAATAAATAAAGCCAATTTAAAATGAAGGACCTATTCGCATATTACTTGCTTAGTGTTTTTTAAGTACCTTCTATTGGGACATATTTTCTCTAACTGTAGATAAATGATAGGTCACTCATGTCATTATTTCCTTTTTGATCATAAGAAGAAGTAGACAAAATAAATTAATTATACCAGAAGTTCTCCTGATATAAATGTATTGTCATATCCTGAGAAAATTTTATTCTACTTGAGCAATTCTCTTTAATTATTTAAAGAATGCCATCTTTGCCAATGCACACAGAGAATATGGTTAAGAAAAGTTTTCACCTGAACATAAGTTCTCACATGGGAGACAAAATCTTAAAAGTAAATAATAGAATAGAATAGAACAGAACAGAACAGAACAGAATAGAATAGAATAGAATAGAATAGAATACCTTTATTGTCATTGCATTTCATGAATACAATGAAATTTGAAAGCTACTCCAGCACAGTGTCCCAATCATCACATCACAATCATACAACAAAGTATTTAAAAATTAAAATAATAATACTAGGATTAAATCACAAATGCACTGTTTGATTCAATACAATTACTGCCTTGGAAAAGAAACTGTTTCTCAATCTATTAGTCCTCATTTTAAGACACCTATAACGCCTCCCTGATGATAACAGTTCAAAATATGAATGTCCAGGATGAGAACGGTCTGTGGAGATTTTTAGTGCTCTAGAGAGGAGTCTGGTCTTTGCAATCTCTTCCAAAGAAGAAAGAGAGCAACCAATGATTTTTTGTGCTGTGTTTATAACTCTCTGGAGCATCATCTTATCCACAGAACATCCAGCATACCACACCATTACACAGTATGCCAAAATGCTCTCAATGGTAGAACAGTAAAAAGTAACCAGCAACTTCTCACCCAGACCACTCTTTTTCAGCAACCTCAGAAAGTGCAGGTGCTGTTAGGCCTTCTTTGCAGTGGCCATAGTGTCGCCCGACCAAGTAAGGTTGTCAGAAATATGACTTCCTAGAAATTTAAAAGTATGAACTCTTTTCACATAGTGTGGAGTTTTTGAAATCAATGTCAACATGATTCCAGGAAATTTATTCAATAAACGGATGAGCTGTCTCAGCAGCATACCAAATGAAGTGATGAGAGAAAATAAAATAAACTATTTTAGAGAAAGGGGTAATGACCCTAGCATGTCATTCAGTCCTATGAATCACAGATCAACAATAAAGACCCCCAGAGACTATGTCCCAAGACCCAAAGTGAGAGGAGAAGCTGGAGATATCCAGCTATCTAGTTGATGGGAGAACTGGCACCGGGACAAGTGTGGCTTACAAAACTAAAACCTTGATATCTTAAAAAAGTCACCAAAAATTGTGGAGAAGGAGATGGATCATTTTAAGAAATCTGAAATGGTTTTATCTAGCTGATTGTTCTGGCACAGATGCAAGATTTCATTCCTCAAGAAAGGAATGTATTGTCAGGATTTTGTTGTTGTTGTCCCCATTCATAAGAAAAGGAAGATGAAAAGGCAAAATACAATAGGTCCCTCCTTCACATCATCTATCTGAGCTCAAACAGAAAGGTTCTGTTTTTGTCAAGTACAGATTCAATCCATACTCAGGAGATTTAATCAGGGTTTCATTCTATTCCCTCAGGGGAACATGACATGGACTTGACATAGTTACTTTGCAGTTTAATTTCAGTTATTTATCTCTCTTTTAAAATGGTGATTACAGTCTGGAATATAGGAAAAATGTTATCCTATTGCTGTATGAATTGATTGACAGCTTGTCTGGACCAGGGTTCTCCAACTTTGGCCACTTTAAGACTTGTGGACTTCAACTCTGGGAGTCTGGGAGATGAAGTCTGGGAGTTGAAGTCCACAAGTCTTAAAGTGGCCAAAGTTGGAGACCCTTGGTCTGGACAATGTATAATGATAAGAGAGAGCTTGTTAATGCTAATTGACACCTGGTTTGTCTCGTGAACTCCAGGCAACCTTTTTGCTTATTAACATCTTAAAATGTATGCCTCTTCTGTCGTCACACTTCATTTGAATGAACATGTGAGGTGTTACGAGATGCAAATATGCAACATGTTTAACTACATGTAACTGCAAAAGTGAAGTTACTTTTGTCCTGTCCAATTACCTTTTCTCTTGCATTTTCTTTCATACCTTAACCATAAAAGGGAATGTAAGATGGGTTTCAAGGTTCTCCCTTTTCATAGAGAGATCTCTCTTTATCAGAGTACTCTAATAAATTGCTTTTAAATGATCTTCCAACTCGGGTTGCTTATTGGAAAAAGTAAACTGAGGCAGGATCAGATTTGGCTATCTCTTTTTCAAGGAAACAGACGTGTAGTTGTTTTCCTACAAATTGGGACTGAAATGCATTTGCTCCATAGTTACATTTAGCTCTGCTTAGATGGAGTCTAAATAGATCTTAGCCTTTTTAATTGAAAATCATTTTATGCTTTACCTATAGTTAAAAGCATAGTTAATAAGACATAGCTTTGGCAGCTAAGTATTGCTCATATGAGTAGTCCTTTTCAGTAGTCCTTTGGGGAAACTAATATAGAAACTAATATAGAATATGAGCAGAGTTGTTATAATTATTGTAATTCCTGGTAGTGCTATGCAAATATTTCAAAAGGAGTGATATGGGAATGGATACAGAGTATCTCTTTTTTAATTTTTAAATCAATCACATCATTTTTCAGGATTGCACGGCTGTTAGCATGTGCATGTGCAAGAACAATCTTTTTGCCTTATATTTCTTCAACTGTATTTAAAGGTTTGCATTTCCTTAATGTATGATTATGCCTCCTTCTCTTTTTCGGACATATACTCAGACATTTACCTACACAACAACAGCAGTAGAACATTGCATGCAATCTTGTAAATAAAACAATATATCAAATGCAACAGATGGGAAACATCTGGATGTGAATTACAAGAAGAAGAATTACATGATGCCAAGCCAAATTCAATTGGTGATAAATCCAGCTGAAAAGACATTATACAACATGATATGGATGATGTATCAGGATTTTGCATGCAGCAATCAGAATGGCAGGTCAATATATATCAGCTAGACTGATTACTGGGTACAGCATGCAAGACATAGCAAATCTAATGACAGGATCGCCATAGCAGTATGAATAATGGTAATGATCGTAGACAACGCTACTTAAGCAACAGAAATAATGACAAATATAACCGGGAGTACAACATGGAATTCAGAAAAGATGCCACAAGTAACGGAAAAGATGGCTGCAACAGTATGACACGAAAAGCCAAAAATGATAGGACACTGGATTCAATTATTTTAACACTTCTCCCTTCCTGATTTTTTATATTCTAACTAGAATTGTTCTGTCTCATACCATATAGTCTATGTCAGGGGTGTCAAACTCATGTCATCATGGTGGTCGTTACGTGACATATCAGGACTTTTCCCCCCTCGCTAAACCAGGTGTCATGCCCCTGTCAGAATCTGACTCAGAGGAGGAAGCAGAACAGCTGACAGGAAGTGGGATTGTGGTTCCATTGGCTTTGGAAGAAACTGGGGAAGGGCAAAGTCTGGCTGGGCAGAGCAGGGAAGAGCTAGAGCAAGGGAGAGGGAATTCAGAGAAAGACCCAGGCCCACCCCCTCTTCATCCTAAGGCATGCAGGGAGGAATGGAGAAGGGAGCAATGTGAGTTGCATGGCTTACAGAGGAGGAAAGGGCCCTGATTCCCTTCATTAACTACAGCTGGGATCACAGTGTATTAAAAAGGAAGCTGCGTGCAGCAAGCTGTTGGGAGCAAACGTGAATTTATCTTGTGTTGTGGTGGCTTATCTGTGTTCCTGGCATCTTCCTCACAGTATGAGTTTTGCTGTGCTTTCAAGTCTGAAATTCATTCTCCTGTCCTGTCAAGCTAATTACTTCAGCTTGGCTTGTTTGTATTTTTTAGTTACAGTTTGTATGTAGCTTGTTTTAGACTGAATTTTCTACAATTAAAGGCTGTTCCAGGGAGAGTTTTTCTCCAGCCGAAGGTAACCTGGACATTGAGGGCAAAGTTGGAGATAATAAAGGGACTCTTATTGCTTATTTGACTGTGTTGCCTTTGTGCCATGCCCCAGGTCGTCACACCAGGCATGAGCATGGCCAGCACATGATGCATTCAGCCCACAGCCTGGGAGTTTGACAGTCCTGGTCTGTGTAAATGAAAGTCTACTGTTGACAGCAACTGGATTGTACTTTTTATTGTTGGTAGTCATGTTCATTGTTTCTGTTGCTACTTTTTGCTTATGACGGTTTACACTTAGTTAAGAAGGAAGGCTTTCCAGATGTCTAGGTACAGTACTCAAGATTTCCACATTGTGGGGCTTCTGTTAGTAATAGTTCAGCAACATGAGACAGACCATTTATTTTCTACTCCATCCTCTTTCATTCTAACATTCTAAAGGAGGAGTGTCAAATTTGTGGCCCGAAGGCTGCATATGTCATGTGCTGGCCTCACCCCTACACGGTTTAGTGAAGGGGAAATAAGTCCCGATACATCATGTGACACTGCCATGATGATGCAAGTTTGACACCCCAACTAAATGAGTTATTGATATTATTTACCATCAATTGCAATATAATTGCTGACAAAAATAATCAGTTCTAAATGGAAATGTTGAAAACATTTTGTTAGAATAAGACTCTAAAAAGCGTGATGCTTCAAAGTAATTTTTGACTTGAGTTGCTATCAACAGTCTTATTCAGAGATAAATGCTCAAGACTATGAGTTGTTCTTGATCTGACATTAATCAATAGGGAAAATTTAATTAAGAAAATGGTTGAAGCAACATGGCCAGATATTCACAATGTAATTCTTGAAATTCTGAAAGTAGGAAAAGCTGAGATTAAAGGAAACATAACATAAGGGAAATCTGAGTATAATGGAATGTATATTTCTGATGTCAACACGGTGCTTTTTAATAAATAAGATTTGATTATAGAAGAAATAAAAAAAGAATCAAATTGTACATTAAGTTTAGCAATAATCTAAAAAGAAAAATGTCATATGTAAGAAATGAAAAGAGGGATGGCCTGTCAGGCCGCCTGATCCTTGACACTTATTCAGGAAATTCAAAGCTCAGAAAGAGATGAGCTTGAGGCAGGATTTTAAAGGATTTTATTCTTCAAATATGATCATGGTAGGAATTCAAAAAGAATAGCATCGGTTGCTAAGTAAAGATATTTTTTAAAAAATATATACTAGCCACCTCAAAGCGACTCAACTCCTGTTTTAGTCTGATGTTATTTCCAAAGAGAAATTGTACCAGGCAATTGAAATTTTAGACTGAAATTATATTAAATCTTCAGAGCTGTATAAATTACACCTTAGTATACTGAAGAAACTTATTGATGGCATGGTTGATCTTTTATACCCTATCTGATCCTGGAGAATAAATGAATTGCCAGATAATGGAGTATGATAAACAATGTTCCTGAGATCTAAATGGCTTAAAATGAAGGTAGAAGAAATCACCATTCAGACAATTTGGCTAGTTATCTGGGCAGGAATCTGGGCAGATTCTAAATTAGATTGTAGATGTCAGGATTCCGGCAGTTGCGCTAATTAAATCATGAGCCTAGAACCAAGCTTCAAAAACTTGAATAAAAGAATTTATTAGGAGTGAACATGTCGGCATGACCTGTGTGAAGCCGATTCTGAGACACATAATTCACTGTCACCCTTGATCCTGGTTTTCCCCACTCCTCTGGGTGTATAATAATTCATATTCTCCAACAAAATACATCCATAGCCAAGAGTTATCAATCATGTTCTCCAATTAGAGATTTGCGCAGAAGAAATTCTGGTAGTTAGTTATAATCTTAGTTATAAGATAAGAATGGAATGCACTTTTGGTTCCAAAACAGCTGCACTGCTCTTTCAAATTTCTCCCCCCCCTTTCTGTTCATGGTAACTCTAAAATAGGCATAGAAATATTTTATTAGTTGACATTACATTGATTATGTAAAGACCTTGAAACAACAATTAACAGAAATCAGTTTATTTATTTATTTATGAAGAATTCATTTTGCCAGACAAACATAATTATATTCTTCTGATCTGACAATTTTCTTAAGGGAATGTCACATGTATCTTGAGTTCAACAAAGCATTTAACATTCTCTTTGCCTAGGTATTAAGTGTAATAATATGTAAATGGATGCATAGTTGGTTCTACATAAAAAGTTATTGTTAATGGTTCCTTATCAAATTGGAATAATAGCAATAACAATAGCATTTAGACTTTTACACCATTTCATAATACTTTTACAGCAATGTTCTAAGCTGTTTACAAAGTCAACGTATTTCCCCCAACAACTGTGGGTTGTACACCAGTTATACACTTTCCTGGACCAACAATCCCTACTCACAGTCACTCATGCCCTAGTCACTTCCTGTCTTGACTATTACAATGTGCTCTACATGGGGCTGCCTCTGAAGAGCATCCGGGAGCTCCAGTTGGTGCAAAATGCAGTGGACTGCATGGTTTTGTGCAGACCAGAGGTGTTATTCAGCTGGTTCACACCGGTTCTGGCGACCTGGTAGCAAAAATTTGGTGTGGGTCATGGAACCGGTAGCAACTTTTGGCTGGCCACGTCCCTGAACTGGTATGGTTGCCTGACGGTCGCTTGCCCCTTCCAGCTGCTCAATGCTCGAGACACTCATCTTTTCCAGCTGCTCGAAGCTCGCCCACCCACTCCCACCCTATATATATTGCCTTTGCCACATGGCCCAGCTAA